>NC_091166.1:32535876-32620876 GCF_040958095.1 Procambarus clarkii
GGTGCTGCGGGGTGGGGGGGGGGTCCGGTGTGCCCACACACACCATGAGGCCCTGGTGCTGCGGGGTGGGGGGGGGGGTCCGGTGTTGCCCACACACACCATGAGGCCCTGGTGCTGCGGGGTGGGGGGGGGGGGTCCGGTGTTGCCCACACACACACCATGAGGCCCTGGTGCTGCGGGGTGGGGGGGGGGTCCGGTGTTGCACACACACACACCATGAGGCCCTGGTGCTGCGGGGTGGGGGGGGGGGTCCGGTGTTGCCCACACACACACCATGAGGCCCTGGTGCTGCGGGGTGGGGGGGGGGGTCCGGTGTTGCCACACACACACCATGAGGCCCTGGTGCTGCGGGGTGGGGGGGGGGTCCGGTGTTGCACACACACACACCATGAGGCCCTGGTGCTGCGGGGTGGTGGGGGGGGGTCCGGTGTTGCCCACACACACACCATGAGGCCCTGGTGCTGGGGGTGGTGGGGGGGGGTCCGGTGTTGCCCACACACACACCATGAGGCCCTGGTGCTGCGGGGTGGGGGGGGGGTCCGGTGTTGCCCACACACACACCATGAGGCCCTGGTGCTGCGGGGGGGGGGGGGTCCGGTGTTGCCCACACACACACCATGAGGCCCTGGTGCTGCGGGGTGGTGGGGGGGTCCGGTGTTGCCCACACACACACCATGAGGCCCTGGTGCTGCGGGGGGTGGTGGGGGGGGGTCCGGTGTTGCCCACACACACACCATGAGGCCCTGGTGCTGCGGGGTGGTGGGGGGGGGTCCGGTGTTCCCACACACACACCATGAGGCCCTGGTGCTGCGGGGTGGGGGGGGGGTCCGGTGTTGCCCACACACACACCATGAGGCCCTGGTGCTGCGGGGTGGGGGGGGGGTCCGGTGTTGCCCACACACACACACCATGAGGCCCTGGTGCTGCGGGGTGGGGGGGGGTCCGGTGTTGCCCACACACACACCATGAGGCCCTGGTGCTGCGGGGTGGGTGGGGGGGTCCGGTGTTGCCCACACCACACACCATGAGGCCCTGGTGCTGCGGGGTGGGGGGGGGGTCCGGTGTTGCCCACACACACACCATGAGGCCCTGGTGCTGCGGGGGGGGGGGGGGTCCGGTGTTGCCCACACACACACCATGAGGCCCTGGTGCTGCGGGGTGGTGGTGGGGGGGGGTCCGGTGTTGCCCACACACACACACCATGACCCTGGTGCTGCGGGGTGGGGGGGGGGTCCGGTGTTGCCCACACACACACCATGAGGCCCTGGTGCTGCGGGGTGGGGGGGGGGGTCCGGTGTTGCCCACACACACACACCATGAGGCCCTGGTGCTGCGGGTGGTGGTGGGGGGGGGGGGTCCGGTGTTGCCCACACACACACCATGAGGCCCTGGTGCTGCGGGGTGGTGGTGGGGGGGGTCCGGTGTTGCCCACACACACACACCATGAGGCCCTGGTGCTGCGGGGTGGTGGTGGGGGGGTCCGGTGTTGCCACACACACACACCATGAGGCCCTGGTGCTGCGGGGTGGGGGGGGGGTCCGGTGTTGCCCACACACACACCATGAGGCCCTGGTGCTGCGGGGTGGTGGGGGGGGGGGTCCGGTGTTGCCCACACACACACCATGAGGCCCTGGTGCTGCGGGGTGGGGGGGGGGTCCGGTGTTGCCCACACACACACACCATGAGGCCCTGGTGCTGCGGGGTGGTGTGGGGGGGTCCGGTGTTTGCCCACACACACACCATGAGGCCCCCTGGTGCCTGCGGGGTGGGGGGGGGGGGTCCGGTGTTGCCCACACACACACACACCATGAGGCCCTGAGTGCTGGCGGGGTGGAGGTGGTGGGGGGGTCCGGTGTTGCCCACACACACACTACCATGATGGACCCTGGTGCTGCGGGGTGGTGGTGGGGGGGTCCGGTGTCTTGCCCACAACACACACCCTGAGGCCCTGGTGCTGCGGGGTGGGGGTGGTGGGTCCGGTGTTTGCCACACACACACACACCATGAGGCCCTGGTGCTGCGGGGTTGGGGGGGGGGGGTCCGGTGTTGCCCACACACACACACCATGAGGCCCTGGTGCTGCGGGGTGGGTGGTGGGTGGGGTCCGGTGTTGCCCACACACACACACCATGAGGCCCTGGTGCTGCGGGGTGGGTGGTGGGGGGGTCCGGTGTTGCCCACACACACACCATGAGGCCCTGGTGCTGCGGGGTGGGGGGGGGGTCAGGTGTTGCCCACACACACACCATGAGGCCCTGGTGCTGCGGGGGGGGGGGGGTCCGGTGTTGCCACCACACACACACCATGAGGCCCTGGTGCTGCGGGGTGGGGGGGGGGGTCCGGTGTTGCCACACACACACACACCATGAGGCCCTGGTGCTGCGGGGTGGTGGGGGGGGGTCCGGTGTTGCCCACACACACACCATGAGGCCCTGGTGCTGCGGGGTGGGGGGGGGGGTCCGGTGTTGCCCACACACACACACCATGAGGCCCTGGTGCTGCGGGGTGGTGGTGGGGGGGGGTCCGGTGTTGCCCACACACACACCATGAGGCCCTGGTGCTGCGGTGGTGGGGGGGGGGGGTCCGGTGTTGCCCACACACACACACCATGAGGCCCTGGTGCTGCGGGGTGGTGGGGGGGGGTCCGGTGTTGCCACACACACACACCATGAGGCCCTGGTGCTGCGGGGTGGGGGGGGGGTCCGGTGTTGCCCACACACACACACCATGAGGCCCTGGTGCTGCGGGGTGGTGGGGGGGGGGTCCGGTGTTGCCCACACACACACCATGAGGCCCTGGTGCTGCGGGGTGGGGGGTGGGGTCCGGTGTTGCCCACACACACACACCATGAGGCCCCTGGTGCTGCGGGGTGGGGGGGGGGTCCGGTGTTGCCCAACACACACACCATGAGGCCCTGGTGCTGCAGGGGTGGGGGGGGGGGTCCGGTGGTTGCCCACACACACACACACCATGAGGCCCTGGTGCTGCGGGGTGGTGGTGGGGGGGGGGGGGTCCGGTGTTGCCCACACACACACACCATGAGGCCCTGTGCTGCGGGGTGGTGGTGGTGGGGGGGGTCCGGTGTTGCCCACCACACACACCATGAGGCCCTGGTGCTGCGGGGTGGTGGTGGGGGGTCCCGGTGTTGCACACACACACACCATGAGGCCCTGGTGCTGCGGGTGGGGGGGGGGGTCCGGTGTTGCCCACACACACACCATGAGGCCCTGGTGCTGCGGGGGTGGTGGGGGGGGGGTCCGTGTTTGCCACACACACACCATGAGGCCCTGGTGCTGCGGGGTGGGGGGGGGGGTCCGGTGTTGCCCACACACAACACCATGAGGCCCTGGTGCTGCGGGGTGGGGGGGGGTCCGGTGTTGCCCACACACACACCATGAGGCCCTGGTGCTGCAGGGTGGGTGGGGGGGTCCGGTGTTGCCCAACACACACACCATGAGGCCCCTGGTGCTGCGGGGTGGGGGGGGGGTCCGGTGTTGCCCACACCACACACCATGAGGCCCTAGGTGCTGCGGGGTGGGGGGGGGGGTCCGGTGTTGCCCACACACACACACCATGAGGCCCTGGTGCTGCGGGTGGTGGGGGGGTCCAGGTGTTACCCACACACACACCATGACGGCCCTGGTGCTGCGGGTGGTGGTGGTGGGGGGTCCGGTGTTGCCCACACACACACCATGAGGCCCTGGTGCTGCGGGTGGTGGTGGGGGGTCCGGTGTTGCCCACACACACACCATGAGGACCTGGTGCTGCGGGGTGGGGGGGGGGTCCGGTGTTGCCCACACACACACACACCATGAGGCCCTGGTGCTGCGGGGTGGAGGTGGTGGGGGGGGGGTCCGGTGTTGCCCACACACACACACACCATGAGACCCTGGTGCTGCGGGGTGGTGGTGGGGGGGTCCGGTGTTGCCCACACACACACCATGAGGCCCTGGTGCTGCGGGGTGGGGGGGGGGGGTCCGGTGTTGCCCACACACACACACACCATGAGGCCCTGGTGCTGCGGGGTGGTGGTGGTGGGGGGGGGGTCCGGTGTTGCCCACACACACACACCATGAGGCCCTGGTGCTGCGGGGGTGGTGGTGGTGGGTGGGGGTCCGGTGTTGCCCACACACACACACCATGAGGCCCTGGTGCTGCGGGGTGGTGGTGGGGGGTCCGGTGTTGCACACACACACACCATGAGGCCCTGGTGCTGCGGGGTGGGGGGGGGGTCCGGTGTTGCCCACACACACACCATGAGGCCCTGGTGCTGCGGGGTGGTGGGGGGGGGGGGTCCGGTGTTGCCCACACACACACCATGAGGCCCTGGTGCTGCGGGGTGGGGGGGGGGGTCCGGTGTTGCCCACACACACACACCATGAGGCCCTGGTGCTGCGGGGTGGGGGGGGGGGGGTCCGGTGTTGCCCACACACACACCATGAGGCCCTGGTGCTGCAGGGTGGGGGGGGGTCCGGTGTTGCCCACACACACACACACCATGAGGCCCTGGTGCTGCGGGGTGGTGGTGGGGGGGAGGGGTCCGGTGTTGCCCACACACACACACACCATGAGGCCCTGGTGCTGCGGGGTGGGGGGGGGCGGTGTCCGGTGTTGCCCACACACACACACACACTATGAGGCCCCGGTGCTGCGGGGTGGTGGTGGTGGTGGGGGGGGGGGTCCGGTGTTGCCCACACACACACACACCATGAGGCCCTGGTGCTGCGGGGTGGTGGTGGGGGGGTCCGGTGTTGCCCCACACACACATGAGGCCCTGGTGCTGCGGGGTGGGGGGGGGGGTACGGTGTTGCCCACACACACACACACACACCATGAGGCCCTGGTGCTGCGGGGTGGTGGGGGGGTACGGTGTTGCCCACACACACACACACCATGAGGCCCTGGTGCTGCGGGTGGTGGTGGGGGGGTCCGGTGTTGCCCACACACACACCATGAGGCCCTGGTGCTGCGGGGTGGGAGGGGGGGTACGGTGTTGCCCACACACACACACACCATGAGGCCCTGGTGCTGCGGGGTTGGTGGGGGGGGTCCGGTGTTGCCCACACACACACACCATGAGGCCCTGGTGCTGCGGGGTGGGGGGGGGTCCGGTGTTGCCCACACACACACCATGGGGCCCTGGTGCTGCGGGGTGGGGGGGGGGTCCGGTGTTGCCCACACACACACACACCATGAGGCCCTGGTTCTGCGGGGTGGGGGGGGGGGGTCCGGTGTTGCCCACACACACACACACCATGAGGCCCTGGTGCTGCGGGGTGGTGGGGGGGGGGGGGGTCCGGTGTTGCCCACACACACACCATGAGGCCCTGGTGCTGCGGGGGGGGGGTCCGGTGTTGCCCACACACACACACCATGAGGCCCTGGTGCTGCGGGGTGGGGTGGGGGGGGTCCGGTGTTGCCCACACACACACACCATGAGGCCCTGGTGCTGCGGGGTGGGGGGGGGGGTCCGGTGTTACCCACACACACACCATGAGGCCCTGGTGCTGCGGGGTGGGGGGGCCCGGTGTTGCCCACACACACACCATGAGGCCCTGGTGCTGCGGGGTGGGGGGGGGGGGGTCCGGTGTTGACCACACACACACCATGAGGCCCTGGTGCTGCGGGTTGGGGGGGGGGGGGTCCGGTGTTGCCCACACACACACACCATGAGGCCCTGGTGCTGCGGGGTGGGGGGGGGGGTCCGGTGTTGCCCACACACACACCATGAGGCCCTGGTGCTGCGGGGTGGTGGGGGGGTCCGGTGTTGCCCACACACACACACACACCATGAGGCCCTGGTGCTGCGGGGTGGGGGGGGGGGTCCGGTGTTGCCCACACACACCATGAGGCCCTGGTGCTGCGGGGTGGGGGGGGTTGTCCGGTGTTGACCACACACACACACACCATGAGGCCCTGGTGCTGCAGGGTGGGGGGGGGGGGTCCGGTGTTGCCCACACACACACACCATGAGGCCCTGGTGCTGCGGGGTGGTGGGGGGGGGTCCGGTGTTGCCCACACACACACCATGAGGCCCTGGTGCTGCGGGGGGGGGGGGGGGTACGGTGTTGCCCACACACACACACCATGAGGCCCTGGTGCTGCGGGGTGGGGTGGGGGTCCGGTGTTGCCCACACACACACCATGAGGCCCTGGTGCTGCGGGGTGGGGGGGGGGGTCCGGTGTTGCCCACACACACACACCATGAGGCCCTGGTGCTGCGGGGTGGGGTGGGGGGGTCCGGTGTTGCCCACACACACACACCATGAGGCCCTAGTGCTGCGGGGTGGGGGGGGGGTCCAGTGTTACCCACACACACACCATGAGGCCCTGGTGCTGCGGGGTGGGGGGGGGGTCCGGTGTTGCCCACACACACACCATGAGGCCCTGGTGCTGCGGGGTGGGGGGGGGGGGCCCGGTGTTGCCCACACACACACCATGAGGCCCTGGTGCTGCGGGTTGGGGGGGGGGTCCTGTGTTGCCCACACACACACACCATGAGGCCCTGGTGCTGCGGGGTGGGGGGGGGGGTCCGGTGTTGCCCACACACACACACACCATGAGGCCCTGGTGCTGCGGGGTGGGGGGGGGGTGTCCGGTGTTGCCCACACACACACACACTATGAGGCCCCGGTGCTGCGGGGTGGTGGTGGTGGGGGGGGGGGGGTCCGGTGTTGCCCACACACACACACACCATGAGGCCCTGGTGCTGCGGGGTGGTGGTGGGGGGGTCCGGTGTTGCCCACACACACCATGAGGCCCTGGTGCTGCGGGGTGGGGGGGGGGGGTCCGGTGTTGCCCACACACACACACACCATGAGGCCCTGGTGCTGCGGGGTGGTGGTGGTGGGGGGGGGGTCCGGTGTTGCCCACACACTCACACCATGAGGCCCTGGTGCTGCGGGGTGGTGGTGGGGGGGTCCGGTGTTGCCCACACACACACCATGAGGCCCTGGTGCTGCGGGGTTGGGGGGGGGGTCCGGTGTTGCCCACACACACCATGAGGCCCTGGTGCTGCGGGGTGGGGGGGGGGGGGTCCGGTGTTGCCCACACACACCATGAGGCCCTGGTGCTGCGGGGTGGGGGGGGGGGGGTCCGGTGTTGCCCACACACACACCATGAGGCCCTGGTGCTGCGGGGTGGGGGGGGGTCCGGTGTTGCCCACACACACCATGAGGCCCTGGGGCTGCGGGGTGGGGGGGGGGTCCGGTGTTGCCCACACACACACCATGAGGCCCTGGTGCTGCGGGGTGGGGGGGGGGGGTCCGGTGTTGCCCACACACACCATGAGGCCCTGGTGCTGCGGGGTGGGGGGGGGGGGTCCGGTGTTGCCCACACACACACACACCATGAGGCCCTGGTGCTGCGGGGTGGTGGTGGGGGGGTCCGGTGTTGCCCACACACACACCATGAGGCCCTGGTGCTGCGGGGTGGTGGTGGGGGGGTCCGGTGTTGCCCACACACACACCATGAGGCCCTAGTGCTGCGGGGTTGGGGGGGGTCCGGTGTTGCCCACACACACACCATGAGGCCCTGGTGCTGCGGGGTGGGGGGGGGGTCCGGTGTTGCCCACACACACACCATGAGGCCCTGGTGCTGCGGGGTGGTGGGGGGGTCCGGTGTTACCCACACACACACAATGAGGCCCTGGTGCTGCGGGGTGGTGGTGGGGGGGGGGGGGTCCGGTGTTACCCACACACACACCATGAGGCCCTGGTGCTGCGGGGTGGTGGTGGGGGGGTCCGGTGTTTCCCACACACACACCATGAGGCCCTGGTGCTGCGGGGTGGGGGGGGGGGGGGTCCGGTGTTGCCCACACACACACCATGAGGCCTTGGTGCTACGGGGTTGGGGGGGGGGGTCCGGTGTTGCCCACACACACCATGAGGCCCTGGTGCTGCGGGGTGGGGGGGGGGTCCGGTGTTGCCCACACACACACCATGAGGCCCTGGTGCTGCGGGGTGGGGGGGGGTCCGGTGTTGCCCACACACACCATGAGGCCCTGGTGCTGCGGGGTGGGGGGGGGGGTCCGGTGTTGCCCACACACACACCATGAGGCCCTGGTGCTGCGGGGTGGGGGGGGGGGTCCGGTGTTGCCCACACACACACACACCATGAGGCCCTGGTGCTGCGGGGTGGTGGTGGGGGGGTCCGGTGTTGCCCACACACACCATGAGGCCCTGGTGCTGCGGGGTGGGGGGGGGGTCCGGTGTTGCCCACACACACACACACCATGAGGCCCTGGTGCTGCGGGGTGGTGGTGGGGGGGTCCGGTGTTGCCCACACACACACCATGAGGCCCTGGTGCTGCGGGGTGGTGGTGGGGGGGTCCGGTGTTGCCCACACACACACCATGAGGCCCTAGTGCTGCGGGGTTGGGGGGGGTCCGGTGTTGCCCACACACACACCATGAGGCCCTGGTGCTGCGGGGTGGGGGGGGGGGTCCGGTGTTGCCCACACACACACCATGAGGCCCTGGTGCTGCGGGGTGGTGGGGGGGTCCGGTGTTACCCACACACACACCATGAGGCCCTGGTGCTGCGGGGTGGTGGTGGGGGGGGGGGGGGTCCGGTGTTACCCACACACACACCATGAGGCCCTGGTGCTGCGGGGTGGTGGTGGGGGGGTCCGGTGTTTCCCACACACACACCATGAGGCCCTGGTGCTGCGGGGTGGGGGGGGGGGTCCGGTGTTGCCCACACACACACCATGAGGCCTTGGTGCTACGGGGTGGGGGGGGGGAGTCCGGTGTTGCCCACACACACACACCATGAGGCCCTGGTGCTGCGGGGTGGGGGGGGGTCCAGTGTTGCCCACACACACACCATGACGCCCTGGTGCTGCGGGGTGGTGGTGGGGGGGTCCGGTGTTGCCCACACACACACACAATGAGGCCCTGGTGCTGCGGGGTGGTGGTGGGGGGGTCCGGTGTTGCCCACACACACACCATGAGGCCCTGGTGCTGCGGGGTGGGGGGGGGTCCGGTGTTGCCCACACACACACACACCATGAGGCCCTGGTGCTGCGGGGTGGAGGTGGTGGGGGGGGGTCCGGTGTTGCCCACACACACACACACCATGAGACCCTGGTGCTGCGGGGTGGTGGTGGGGGGGTCCGGTGTTGCCCACACACACACCATGAGGCCCTGGTGCTGCGGGGTGGGGGGGGGGGGTCCGGTGTTGCCCCCACACACACACACCATGAGGCCCTGGTGCTGCGGGGTGGTGGTGGTGGGGGGGGGGTCCGGTGTTGCCCACACACACACACCATGAGGCCCTGGTGCTGCGGGGTGGTGGTGGTGGGTGGGGGTCCGGTGTTGCCCACACACACACACCATGAGGCCCTGGTGCTGCGGGGTGGTGGTGGGGGGGTCCGGTGTTGCACACACACACACCATGAGGCCCTGGTGCTGTGGGGTGGGGGGGGGGTCCGGTGTTGCCCACACACACACCATGAGGCCCTGGTGCTGCGGGGTGGTGGGGGGGGGGTCCGGTGTTGCCCACACACACACCATGAGGCCCTGGTGCTGCGGGGTGGGGGGGGGGGGTCCGGTGTTGCCCACACACACACACCATGAGGCCCTGGTGCTGCGGGGTGGGGGGGGGGGGGTCCGGTGTTGCCCACACACACACCATGAGGCCCTGGTGCTGCAGGGTGGGGGGGGGTCCGGTGTTGCCCACACACACACACACCATGAGGCCCTGGTGCTGCGGGGTGGTGGTGGGGGGGAGGGGTCCGGTGTTGCCCACACACACACACACCATGAGGCCCTGGTGCTGCGGGGTGGGGGGGGGGTGTCCGGTGTTGCCCACACACACACACACACTATGAGGCCCCGGTGCTGCGGGGTGGTGGTGGTGGTGGGGGGGGGGGGTCCGGTGTTGCCCACACACACACACACCATGAGGCCCTGGTGCTGCGGGGTGGTGGTGGGGGGGTCCGGTGTTGCCCACACACACCATGAGGCCCTGGTGCTGCGGGGTGGGGGGGGGGTACGGTGTTGCCCACACACACACACACACACCATGAGGCCCTGGTGCTGCGGGGTGGTGGGGGGGTACGGTGTTGCCCACACACACACACACCATGAGGCCCTGGTGCTGCGGGGTGGTGGTGGGGGGGTCCGGTGTTGCCCACACACACACACTATGAGGCCCTGGTGCTGCGGGGTGGGGGGGGGGGTCCGGTGTTGCCCACACACACACCATGAGGCCCTGGTGCTGCGGGGTGGGGGGGGGGGTCCGGTGTTGCCCCCACACACACACACCATGAGGCCCTGGTGCTGCGGGGTGGTGGGGGGGTCCGGTGTTGCCCACACACACACACCATGAGGCCCTGGTGCTGCGGGGTGGGGTGGGGGGGTCCGGTGTTGCCCACACACACACCATGAGGCCCTGGTGCTGCGGGGTGGGGGGGGGGTCCGGTGTTGCCCACACACACACACACCATGAGGCCCTGGTTCTGCGGGGTGGGGGGGGGGGGTCCGGTGTTGCCCACACACACACACACCATGAGGCCCTGGTGCTGCGGGGTGGTGGGGGGGGGGTCCGGTGTTGCCCACACACACACCATGAGGCCCTGGTGCTGCGGGGGGGGGGGTCCGGTGTTGCCCACACACACACACCATGAGGCCCTGGTGCTGCGGGGTGGGGTGGGGGGGTCCGGTGTTGCCCACACACACACACCATGAGGCCCTGGTGCTGCGGGGTGGGGGGGGGGTCCGGTGTTACCCACACACACACCATGAGGCCCTGGTGCTACGGGGTGGGGGGGCCCGGTGTTGCCCACACACACACCATGAGGCCCTGGTGCTGCGGGGTGGGGGGGGGGGTCCGGTGTTGACCACACACACACCATGAGGCCCTGGTGCTGCGGGTTGGGGGGGGGGGTCCGGTGTTGCCCACACACACACACCATGAGGCCCTGGTGCTGCGGGGTGGGGGGGGGGGGTCCGGTGTTGCCCACACACACACCATGAGGCCCTGGTGCTGCGGGGTGGGGGGGGGTCCGGTGTTGCCCACACACACACACCATGAGGCCCTGGTGCTGCGGGGTGGGGGGGGGGTCCGGTGTTGCCCACACACACACCATGAGGCCCTGGTGCTGCGGGGTGGGGGGGGGGGGGGGTCCGGTGTTGCCCACACACACACCATGAGGCCCTGGTTCTGCGGGGTGGGGGGGGGGTCCGGTGTTGCCCACACACACACCATGAGGCCCTGGTGCTGCGGGTTGGGGGGGGGGGGGGTCCGGTGTTGCCCACACACACACTATGAGGCCCTGGTGCTGCGGGGTGGTGGGCGGGGGTCCGGTGTTGCCCACACACACACCATGAGGCCCTGGTGCTGCGGGGTGGTGGGGGGGTCCGGTGTTGCCCACACACACACCATGAGGCCCTGGTGCTGCGGGGTGGGGTGGGGGGGTCCGGTGTTGCCCACACACACACCATGAGGCCCTGGTGCTGCGGGGTGGGGGGGGGGGTCCGGTGTTGCCCACACACACCATGAGGCCCTGGTGCTGCGGGGTGGGGGGGGGGGGGGGTCCGGTGTTGCCCACACACACACACCATGAGGCCCTGGTGCTGCGGGGTGGGGGGGGGGGGGGGGTCCGGTGTTGCCCACACACACCATGAGGCTCTGGTGCTGCGGGGGGGGGGGGTCCGGTGTTGACCACACACACACACACCATGAGGCCCTGGTGCTGCGGGGTGGGGGGGGGGGGGGTCCGGTGTTGCCCACACACACACACACCATGAGGCCCTGGTGCTGTGGGGTGGGGGGGGGTCCGGTGTTGCCCACACACACACACCATGAGGCCCTGGTGCTGCGGGGTGGTGGGGGGGGGGGGGGTCCGGTGTTGCCCACACACACACCATGAGGCCCTGGTGCTGCGGGGTGGTGGTGGTGGTGGGGGGGGGTCCGGTGTTGCCCACACACACACTATGAGGCCCTGGTGCTGCGGGGTGGTGGGCGGGGGTCCGGTGTTGCCCACACACACACCATGAGGCCCTGGTGCTGCGGGGTGGGGGGGGGGTCCGGTGTTGCCCACACACACCATGAGGCCCTAGTGCTGCGGGGTGGTGGTGGGGGGGTCCGGTGTTGCCCACACACACACCATGAGGCCCTGGTGCTGCGGGGTGGGGGGGGGTCCGGTGTTGCCCACACACACACCATGAGGCCCTGGTGCTGCGGGGTGGTGGTGGGGGGGTCCGGTGTTGCCCACACACACACCATGAGGCCCTGGTGCTGCGGGTTGGGGGGGGGGGTCCGGTGTTGCCCACACACACACCATGAGGCCCTGGTGCTGCGGGGTGGGGGGGGGGGTCCGGTGTTGCCCACACACACACCATGAGGCCCTGGTGCTGCGGGGTGGGGGGGGGGGGTCCGGTGATGCCCACACACACCATGAGGTCCTGGTGCTGCGGGGTGGGGGTGGGGGTCCGGTGTTGCCCACACACACACACACCATGAGGCCCTGGTGCTGCGGGGTGGTGGTGGCGGGGTCCGGTGTTGCCCACACACACACCATGAGGCCCTGGTGCTGCGGGGTGGGGGGGGGTCCGGTGTTGCCCACACACACACACACCATGAGGCCCTGGTGCTGCGGGGTGGGGGGGGGGTCCGGTGTTGCCCACACACACACACACACCATGAGGCCCTGGTGCTGCGGGGTGGGGGGGGGGGGGTCCGGTGTTGCCCACACACACACACACCATGAGGCCCTGGTGCTGCAGGGTGGTGGGCGGGGGTCCGGTGTTGCCCACACACACACCATGAGGCCCTGGTACTGCAGGGTGGTGGGCGGGGGTCCGGTGTTGCCCACACACACACCATGAGGCCCTGGTGCTGCGGGGTGGTGGGGGGGTCCGGTGTTGCCCACACACACACACCATGAGGCCCTGGTGCTGCGGGGTGGTGGTGGCGGGGTCCGGTGTTGCCCACACACACACCATGAGGCCCTGGTGCTGCGGGGTGGGGTGGGGGGGTCCGGTGTTGCCCACACACACACCATGAGGCCCTGGTGCTGCGGGGTGGAGGGGGGGTCCGGTGTTGCCCACACACACCATGAGGCCCTGGTGCTGCGGGGTGGTGGGGGGGTCCGGTGTTGCCCACACACACACACACACCATGAGGCCCTGGTGCTGCGGGGTGGGGGGGGGGTCCGGTGTTGCCCACACACACCATGAGGCCCTGGTGCTGCGGGGTGGGGGGGGTTGTCCGGTGTTGACCACACACACACACCATGAGGCCCTGGTGCTGCAGGGTGGGGGGGGGGGGGTCCGGTGTTGCCCACACACACACACCATGAGGCCCTGGTGCTGCGGGGTGGTGGGGGGGGGGGTCCGGTGTTGCCCACACACACACCATGAGGCCCTGGTGCTGCGGGGGGGGGGGTACGGTGTTGCCCACACACACACACCATGAGGCCCTGGTGCTGCGGGGTGGGGTGGGGGTCCGGTGTTGCCCACACACACACCATGAGGCCCTGGTGCTGCGGGGTGGGGGGGGGGTCCGGTGTTGCCCACACACACACACCATGAGGCCCTAGTGCTGCGGGGTGGGGGGGGGTCCAGTGTTACCCACACACACACCATGAGGCCCTGGTGCTGCGGGGTGGGGGGGGGGGGGGTCCGGTGTTGCCCACACACACACCATGAGGCCCTGGTGCTGCGGGGTGGGGGGGGGGGCCCGGTGTTGCCCACACACACACCATGAGGCCCTGGTGCTGCGGGTTGGGGGGGGGGGTCCGGTGTTGCCCACACACACACACCATGAGGCCCTGGTGCTGCGGGGTGGGGGGGGGGGGGTCCGGTGTTGCCCACACACACACACCATGAGGCCCTGGTGCTGCGGGGTGGGGGGGGGGGTCCGGTGTTGCCCACACACACACTATGAGGCCCTGGTGCTGCGGGGTGGTGGGGGGGGTCCGGTGTTGCCCACACACACACCATGAGGCCCTGGTGCTGCGGGGTGGGGGGGGGGTCCGGTGTTGCCCACACACAAGCCAGGTTGACCGGATGCAGAGAATTTGGCATTTACGGCTTCGGCTGATTGCCGGTTCCATGGGTTTATAAGCCTATGGGGGAAAGTAATCTCCTGGTTTACTGTCTTACATTGTGCCTTGTTGAGCTTGAATCCGCTGTTCCTTGTATGTGTTATATCCGACGTTTTGAGAAAGTGATCTGGATCAATATCCCTCATATTGTTTAATATAAGTTTTGGATATCATCTTTATTTAAGACTTGTTCTCCTTAGATCTTGATAGCTTTGATCTCTAGAAACAATTAGTATTTTCAGATATCAAATATATGTATAATATTTATTTTTAGATTCTATTTATATGCAAAAGAGAGAGAGAGAAAGAGGGAGACTGACTCAGACACACACACACACACACACACACACACACACACACACACACACACACACACACACACACACACACACACACACGGACACATACATAGACATATGAAGAACATAAAAACATATGAACATAAGAATAAAAGTAACTGCAGAAGACCTACTGACCCATACGAGGCAGCTCCTATTTATAACCACCCAATCCAACTCATATATGTATCCAACCAACGCTTGAAACAGTCAAGGGGACCCCCCCACCTCCACCACGTTATGCGGTAAGTAATTATCAAAAGAAAGCACCAAACCGGAAAGGGTATGTAGCACCATGGGAAATGATCAGAGGGCGCTAAATATCACCAAGAATGCTAATACGACAACAGAAACGAATAAGGTGAACGATATCAAAAGCATGCGATTCACCAAGAATTCTATCAAGGGACAAGTGACCACGAGATACAGTCGGAAAACAAGACACACGCTCGTCCTGGAAGTCAGGACATTCAATAAGGATATGTACGACTGTAAGAGGGACAATGCAATTTGGACACTAAGGAGCAGGGCGGCGCTCCATTAAGTGACCGTGAGTTAAGCGTATATGGCCAAAACGCAACCTCCAAGAGCCGTTTCCCACCGCTGGTTGGTTACGGTGGCAGGAGGAAGGTCGCAGGGACACATTACGCTTAAGAGTATGCAGTTTGTTACCAACAACAGAAGACCAACAACCCTGCCAATGGACAAGGATGGAGGAATGAATAACCGGGTAAAAGTCGGAATAAGGAATACCTTTACGGGAGATGGGACAAGAGCAGATAGCTTCCCTAGTGGCAGCATCCGCACGCTCATTTAAAGAAACTCCAATATGGCTGAGAACCCAGCAAAACTCTAGAGATTTATATTTACTGGAGATAAGAAACAGCCATATGTTGAATCTCGACGACCACCTGATGGACCAGATAAAAGGACCCTAGAGCCATGAGGGCACTATGAGAGTTAACTACAACCAAGAAAGAGGAATGACAATGAGAAAGCAGGAGACGAAGAGCACAGAGAATAGTATAAAGTTCTGCTGTGAAGATGCTAGTCTCCAAAGGTTGGCAACACATAAGTGCAGTCAGGAAAAACAACAGAGTAGCCTACACCGTCCATAGACTTAGACCCATCGGTGAAGATGGAAACGGAGCGAGAGTGTGAAGAATAGTGCTCAAGGAAAAAGTGTTTCAGAACCACAGGAGGGGTAAAAGCTTTAGTGATGCGGGTCAAGGATGAACAAAATTTTGGAAGGAGGACCCTCCACGGGGGCAAGGAAGGAAAAATACGAGGGGAAATATTAGAAGTACGAACTGAAAAAGAATCCTGTAAGCGAGATAACCGGACAGAGAGTGAGAGGTGGTGAAGAGGAACAGGAACCGCAGGAGGGGTAAAAGTTAAAGCACGACAGAGGCGAGAGGAAGGATGTTGCAAGGACCGCGCAATATAGCGAAGACAGAAGCGATCACGGCGATCCTGGAGAGTAAGGAAGCCAGTGTCATCTTACAAGCTGAGGACGGGAGTCGAACGAAAGGCATCAGAGCCGAGGTGCAACGCAGTATGGTGCAAAGCATCAAGACGGCGAAGAGTAGAAGGAGAAGCAGACGAGTAAGCAGGGCAACCATAGTAGAGTTTAGACAGGACGAGAGAGGAATGTAAAGCGAGGAGATTGCGCCTATCCGCTCCCCAAGAAATATGGGACAAAACCTTAAGGAGGGTAAGGGCCTTAGAGGATTCAACTCGGAGGTAAGAGATATGGGGCGATCAAGACAAACAAGTGTCAAAAACTAACCCCAAATGCTTAGGGGAATCCTTGTACTCAAGGGGATGACCATAGAGCGACAAAGAGAGACGAAGTAAACGATGCTTCCGAGTAAAAGTCATAGCACAAGTCTTAGACATAGAGAACTTGAAGCCATGACGGGTGGCCCAAGACGACACGGCATCAATCGCAAGTTGAAGCCGCCACTGAAGGAGATGCGAATCATCACCCCGACAGCAAAAGGTAAGATCATCGATATAGAGAGCTGACAAGACGCCAGAAGGGAGGGAGGAAAGAAGACCATTGAGGGCAACTAGAAAAAGAGTAGTGCTCAGAATACTTCCTTGGTGTACATTCTCATATTGCCGAAAAGGGGGCAGAGAGAGTGGTACCAAGCCTCACTCGAAAGAAATGACGAGAGAGGAAGCTCTGGAGAAAGAGAGGGAGATTACACTGAAGGCCAAAAGAATGAAATTGGGACAGAATATGCTATCTCCAGGTGGTGTCGTAAGCCTTTTCCAGGTCAAAAAGGACTGCAACAACGGAGGTCTTCGCAGCAAAAGCAGTACGAATATAGACCTCCAAGTTCACAAGGACAGCTGTTGTGCTGCGGCACTTGTGAAAACCAAATAGAGAAGGGAAGAGGTGGTGGTAGTATTCTAAGAACCTCATCAGTCGAACGTTAACCATACGTTCAAAAGAGTTTGCAGACAAGTCGTGAGGGCAATCGGGCAAAAGTCCTTAGGGGATGTCCCAAGAGACCCTGGTTTCCGAACAGGCAGGACAATGGCATCGAGCCAGTCCTGAGGGATGACGACGACTCCCAGACCCGATTATACAGACTCAGTAAATACTGAGACATGCACGGAGGGAGATGGCAAAGCATCTCATAATGAATACCATTGGAGCCCGCCGCCGTAGAACAGCAGAGGGCCAGGGTAGACTGAAGTTCAGAGAGAGAGCGAAAGGATCGTTATAGGGAAGGCGAAGATGGGTGCAAAAATCTAAAGGACACGATTCAAGAACAAGCTTACGAAGAAGGAAAGATTGAGAAAGATGAAAACCAGAGCTAACAGAGCTCACGCTTAGCCATACAGATGGTCCTACGGGCCACCGCACTCGCTTTCCGAAACAAAAGAAAAGAATCAGCCGTCTGCCGGCGGCGGTGTCTCTTCCAGGCTACACGCTTATAGTGGACAGCCTGAGCATAATTCACATTCCACCATGGGAATGCACTTCTGTGTTCCCTGAGAGAAGAGCGAGGAATAGAGCGGAGGGCAGCGTCGAAGATGGTGTTATGAAAAAGGAGAAGGGGCACGAGGGAGAGGCAGAATGGAGAGGTCGGAGAGAGCAGCACGGAGGGTAAATAGGTTCTAGTCTGACTTGGCAAACTATCACCAAGGGAAGGAGAGAGGAGGGTGAAAAGAGAAAAAGGTAACAAGGATGGGGAAATGGTCACTGCTATTGAGGTCATCAAGAACCTGCCACGAGAAATCAAGACAACGAGCAGAGAGAAAGATCAAGACAGGAACGGGTGCGAGTCCGAGAGGCCAAATGAGTGGGCTCACCAGCATTCAGAAGAGACAGGGAAAAAGGATGAATGATTCGAGAAGGCGACCCCAGGTGTTTGTTAGAACATACATACCACAGAGGATATGTAGACAATTGAAATCACTCAGCAGGAGCACAGTCTCTGGTAAGGAGTCCAGTAGGTGTTTAAGATCGGGAAGTGAAAGAGACACACTTGGGGCACTCTGGCACTCTGCCTAACTCTATTGACTTGTTAATATGGTAGACAGTGGCTCGGTAAGCTCCTCATTGCATTCTTTAAGCACCCTGGCAAACACTTCATCCGGCCCTGGGGATTTGTTTGGTTTTAGTTTTACTATTTGTTTAATTACATCCTCCCTGGTAACTGCTAAACTAGTCAACCTGTCCTCGTCCCCACTCACATAGACTTGTTCGGTTGAAGGCACATTGTTAAGTTCCTCTTTAGTAAATACAGATATAAAATATTTATTAAAAATACTACTCATCTCCTCGTCATTATCTGTTATTTGACCTGTCTGAGTTTTTAATGGACCTATCCTTTCCCTAGTCTTAGTTCATTTTATATAGTATACTACGTTCCTGGGCTTTGCTTAGAATATTTTTAAATAGGCTATATTTTGAATCCACATCGAAATCCCCTTTTACGTCACCTGTCGCTGGGTTCACTTCTAGCCCACACCCCATACCCAAGACATTCCAATATATTTGACCCCCAAAAATTCTTAGGTTATTGAAATTAGCTTTTCGAAAATCAGGCACTTAACAGAATTTTCTCCTACAGATCTATTCCATTCTATGCTAAAACTGATTTCTTTATGATCACTGTTCCCTAGCTCACTCCCTATTTCTATGTCCTTAATTTGTGTTTCCCTGTTAGTTAACACTAAATCTAAAATATTATTTCCCTGCGTTGGTTCCTTAATGTGTTGCGTAAGAAAGCAATCGTCAATTAATTCTAGAAAATTTTCTGCCTCATTATTCCTTGTTTTGTTCAACCAGTTTATTCCACTAAAATTAAAGTCATCCATGACATAAATACTGTTAGATCTAGATGATCTAGATATTTCATCCCATAGATGCTTTGCTTCCATTCTGTCTAAATTTGGTGGCCTATATATAACTCCTATTATAATATTATTTGCTTTTTCGTTTAATTCTATCCAAATAGTTTCTGTGTGTGGCTCAGTCTTGATTCCCTTTTTGAGACTACATTTCAAATTATCCCTAACATATATGGCTACTTCCCCTCCTCATCTAATATATCTATCTGTGTGAAATAGTTTAAATCCATTTATTGATATTCAGCTAATAGTTCTCTATTTTCTACATTCATCCACGTTTTCGCAAGTGCAAAATATCTATTTTTTTCTGTGCAGACAAGAGCATTTAAGTCATTTATTTTGTTTCTTAGACTTCTACTGTTAGTGTAATATACCCTAAGTGAATTGTTATTTTGAGGCCCTTCTCTTTCCCTGATCATTTTGCCAATTTGTTTCTCCATCAAACACACATTTTTATTACCTACTTCCTCCCTATCAATTCCCATACCACTATCTACTAACAATGTAAACCCAAACAAATGCCTCTAACCACTGGTTCCAACGAGTTCGCAACTGTGGGAACCGACCTGTGAGATTTATATATTTAATATATTAATATATATTTATATATTTAATTTATATGAATTTATATTTACATTAATTTATATGAATTTATATAGAATTTATATTTACGTTAATTTATATAGTTTGATAGCTGACAAACACCGATACTCCTCCTTCAAATTATTAGATTAATTTGTTGTTAGTAGTTAGTAATCACACATTTGTGCGTCTGTTCGTATAGGACAGATGTCCCGTACTAGAGTTGCAGGGGTTAGAAGTCTAATGCAATTTCATTTCCCTGTTAAATCTTGAGAGGCTAAAATTCAAGCCTAATTACATATTATTTAACCCAGATGACTGAATGTGATCAAGTACTACAGTCAAGTATGATTCAGGGACTGCAGTGAGATCAGTGACATTAGATATAACTTGAAGCTTGTTCATGTAACTGGTCACTGATATATATACACCGAGGCCCATGGAAATCATCTTGATTAAATAATAAATGTATTGTGACGGGAAAGTGTTGGAGTGTTGATGTTCGGCAGTCCTCCAATGGCAGGTGTCAAAGCCTGGTCACACTTTAAACAAAATTATAGACTGCTTGCCTGTTGTCTGTGATAAGTTAGAGGGAGGAACACATAAAACACAAAATATGAACAATGAAATTTTAATATATTTACTTTAAACATAAATGAAAATAAAGACAAATCTAGGGAAGTTAAATTACAGTTAAATAATAAAGAAAATTCAAAGACAATGTGAAATACAAAATACAATGTTAAAATGGTGCTGAGAATATCGGCTATGGCTGAAACCTCCCTTCGTATACGAGCTAATGAGCGAGTATGCCAGAGAGAGGTGTCAACCTTAGGAGCACAAGGAATATTCTGAAGTGGATTGCTGGTCAGGCTCAGACGTCGATTCGTGTAGAGGGCGCTGAGGTGCTGTGTGCAGGTGCGCGGCTGGCGAGTCGCCAATCAGAGGCAGGCAAGCTGGTGAAGGGTAGTTAGCTGGTTTGATGACGAGCCGGCGCGTGGAGGGTGTGTGGAGTAGGGGGATCTTGGATACGTTTTGCCTCCTGGTCAAAACATTTTGTGCTACTGGTGACGTATCTTGAATGTAGCATCTTATACTTGTGTCTTTGGCGAAACTTGAAGTAGTGAAGAACAGGCTCAATCTCTCTTGAAAGAGATTATCGTCACAGTATCAAAATCAGTCATCAGATTTATTGGGGTTTAATTTAGTTAATTGATTCAGAGGATTGAATAGCCCATCATTAAAGTAAAGAATGGTTCTGAGACGGCAGTGGGTTCAGTGACATTGGTCGCAGTGACTTGTAGCTGTTTAGGCTAGTGTTCACTGATTTGCCACTGAGGCCTCATGAACTCATCTTCAGCTTTAAATGATGATATTAACATCAACCTCTGTTACTATAGTCAGCTGTAATCTCCTTAGTATAATGCTACTGGAGAAATATATTCAGCTGACAAATTTAGATTTCTACTGGTATTATTTATCTGCAGCCGTAGGTCTCCTCAGGCTTGATACTGGGCCTGAGAGTAATTTACCTCCTGCAGAATTTAACATGGTTATGCCCTGATATTTAGTAGGGCTACCGATGGCAATAGTCTGTCCCTACAAGGAGACCGAAGTCGGTGAGGTGATCAGACTTAATATTATCTGCCAATTTTATTCCTCTGTTTCTCAGGAATTTGGCTCTTGTTTTCAGACCTTGAACTTGTAGGTCTACTGGTATTTTGTCCACCACAATGGCTTGTACTTGACAGACGTACGTGCCTAAACGTACTGATGGTTGTACAACCTGGTGGACTTGAGGTCCTGCATCTGTTACAAACCCTGAGATGTTGAATGACGTCTGGGCTACAGGCCTTAATTGTAGTTCATCTGCCAACTTTTTAGTGACATATGTTCTCTGGGACCCTTGGTCAAACATCCCACGGGTATGAACCTTGGCCCTCTTATTCTGGATGGTAATTTGGGCAGTAGGCAAAGTTGTATTACCTTTAGACTTTGCCGATTGGACACTTTATTTGTTGCACCTTGCAGTAGTGTACTGTGGTGGGAATGCTATCTTCCACCTTGGGTCTTGAATACGTTAATTTCGTATATTTGCACAGTGCTGCATGGTGCCTACCTCTTCTACACCTGTTGCAGGTGTTGAATTGGGTATCACAATAGTCTATCTTGTGTGACTTGAGACACCTTGAACATCTCCCTAATTCCTGGAGTCGCTTAATACGAGTGTCTCTGGTTGGATAATTAGCACAACAGTATGTTGAATGTTTCTTTTTGCAGAACATTCATGTCCCCCAGCCTACAGCAAGCTTGGAAGTTACCGGTTTGGGTGAACTAGTAACAGTAGGCTTGGAGGATTCTGCTGCATTGCCAGATTTTCTCCAACTAGATGTGAGAGTACTTGGCTGATGTTTATTTGGGGTAGTTGTTTTACCCTTTAATTGACTATTATTTTCTATTTCTGAAGGCTCGCATGATGCTTTAACTTCCTCATTTGCACGTCGTTTGTTTATGATGGAATGTAAACCTTCAGTAATGTCCTGTACTGTCAGGACGATGTTATGTTCTTGTGTGTTTAATTCATCTCGTATATCGCTGGACAATTTTCGTTGAAGGACTACTGTGGTCATCCATTCACTAGTAATTATATCAACCTTAAGACTGAATGTTCTTAGTAGTGACTCCAACTTCATGCTGAAGGATTGTAATGAGTCAGCAGTCTGATCAGGTTGAGGTAAATCCAGCAATTGTAGTACTAGATGTATGACAGTTTTCTCATTGCCAGCATTATTCATACTGGCTAGCTGGATAATCCTTGTGGGGCTTGTACTTGGGTTGCTCATAATACTGAACAAGTACTGATGGAGTAGCCTAGGGTAAAATTCTGCACTCACTAGGCTATTATCCTACCTCTACAAGAGGTTAGCACTTAAAATTAATACACATTATATATATACAATCATACACACTAATGATTTGAGTGATAAACCAGTGTCACTGGAAGTACCTTTAGGTTAGCTCCTCAATTATCACCGTAGGATGGTATAGACACTAATTAATCACTCAAAGGTGTAATGATCATAAGTAAATTATTATATATACACAACTCAACTCGAGTTGATAAAAATTACACCCAAAATAAGATCTGCACCATTCATTAATGGTGGTAGGTTGTTCAATATAGTACAACTAGACTATGGTAATAATGGGACTAGAATGAACAATAAATAGTTCAACTAGTCAATGGTAATAGGGGACTATGTTATCTATAACACTAGTCAATGTATATCCTACCCTGTTGTGGGTTGGCAATTAGTAAACATTGTATTGTGAACACTAGTGCAATATATATTAAATAATTCTCTATTTTGGAGAAATAATATACACAATTATTGATAATAGCCTCTTAATTACCTCTATGAAACTTCTAATATTATCAAGAAGCATTAAATATTATTAGTGACCTCGCGAAATTAAGGGGGCTTATCACACTAAATTAAAAGTTGTTCAATTTGCTTATAATTTTTTTATGAAATGGTTATAGAAAGGGCTGCAACTGGTCCAAGTTTCACCATCACACCCTAAACAGAAAAGGAGAAAAAAAAATACACAACGTATTATGCAACGAATGTTCAACATTCTCAAATAATCTCAGGAAACACATGTGTCAACTAAAATGTCTACTATGTGCTGTAGAAGCACAAACTCTTGTAATAATTGTAATATGTATGTGCAATATATTTATATGTAAAATTTTTTTTTTCTTTTTTTTTTTGGCCAATTTTTTTTCTCGTTTGTTATCAAGGGATTTGCATGAAACTTGCACACCTTGCTCAATGGATGCCTATCTGCAAGGGTGCCAATTATGAACGAAATCTGTCGAAGTCAAGCTCAGCTACAGGTGGCCGAACTTGGATCTTTATTTTACTCTGGAAAGTAATTTACAACTTCAAGGCGTTTCTCAGCTTTCATTTATTAATCAATTTACATGCAAATTACACCTTATATGTAGAGTTTGTGCTTCTACAAACCTATTGAGACATTTTAGTCCAAAGTCCATTTGTTGATTTTATAAAAATTTATAAACATCATATATTGCATATTTTTGGAAGGGTAACTTTGAAAAATTTTATTATTGCACTAAACACTTTCTTTGATAAAACTGATCAATATAATCTATTATTATGTGTTAGTTTAATATCTGAGTGTTATTGAAATGATTTTAGTTGACACATGTGTTCCCTGAAATTATTTAAAAATGTTGAAAATTCGTTGCATAATACGTTGTGTACTTTTTTTCTCCTTTTCTGTTTAGGGTGTGATGCTGAAACTTGGACCAGTTGCAGCTCTTTCTATAACCATTTCATAAATGCATTTATAAACAAATTGAAAATTTTTTACGAAACCCGTAATATGCCCCCTTAACTCCACAAAATTCGTGGATAATCACTCGCGAAATTAACACCACGAAATCCGTGAACAATCTCGGGAGGACACAGCCACTAATTTGGCTGGCTTCAATATTAGCGCTGTCATTTCACGGAATAACACGCCACCAAATATCTGTGGGTGACCTTGAAACCGCTGATGAAGCTGGACTGATCTGAGGGGGTTGTGGGCTAGCTCCAGGCAACGCCGTTGTCTTTGACTGGCTTTGTTGTTCACATATTTATTACACTAGTTTATTTAATTTGATGACAATCTAGCTCTCTAGACCATCTAGGTTCGAATGATCATATAATCTAGGTTCGAACGACCAAATAATCTAGGTTCGTAGGACCAAATAATGTGGGAACCGACCTGTGAAATTTATACATACTTAATTTATATGAATTTATATAGAATTTATATTTATGTTAATTTATATACTTCGATAGCAATTTGTAGGATGTTAAGTGGACTGTATTTCTGCAATAATCTCACAAATCGATCCACTACACATTAGGGGGGGGGGTTATATTGAATTTATACATATGCAGCCAGTCAAACTACAGTATTAAACTACATATATTAGTATACATTGAAAAGGTTCCTTATCTTATTATACAGCAGGCTTAGTCCACCAGATATAACTAGGATGTAGACACCAAATTTCCTCGTGTGAGGCAGCTTCCGTCACCCAGTAACTGATACACAAAGTTTGCTTCCTCTTCTTGACCTGTCAAAAGGGCGCTAGCTAAAAGCCAGAATCCTAATATATGACAGTTATATCAGAGAAAACACTGTATAATTGATAAAATAAAGACCAAGGTTTAATTACCTTTTATTAAGAGGCTGTTTGCATTCTAACCGGTTCGCCCTATCTACTGACATTAATGGCCAAAAATGATTAGATAAACGGGTTTCGGTAGAACACTTTCCTTGATTATGTTGACAGCGTGTTGATGATGGAAGACCTTTGGTTTCCATAACACTTCGTCCAAGAGAAATTAACAGGAGCCGAATTTGCTCCTTGCGCCTCAGGTCTAACAACAGTGGCTGACCACTCCCTCACCACTGACACTACTGGCCTACTTTGTCCAGATGTCAGTAAGTGATAGAAGGGTCACATTTACTCTATTTTAATACTGATAATTAAGTTAATTCATATGAGATGTTTGATGATGTAAAAGTCCAAAGACTAATGTATTTAAGAATAATTCCCACCATAATAGGTGGTGAATTTATAATAGTATGTGGCAATGATATCCCATTTTCTATAGACGGAAAGTTCCACTACAAGCTACATTTTCTATTGGTTAACTTGTGTATACAATGCAGCAATATTATCTGCAATTGCATGATATTAGTAATTGGTGTCGGATTTTCCGACAGCAACAGCAACATCCCCAGCCCTCAATAGATGCACTCCATCACGAGCATACATTTCACTTCTTCCATAGAAGTGTTCCCAGTTGTCTATGAAAGATATTGCATTTGATTTGCAATATCTTTCCAGCCGGCAATTGACACCAAGTGCCCTCGACAACCATTCATTCTCAATGCTCTTTCTTGGAAGAATGGCACATATGATCTGGATTCCTCCCTTGCTCCTAACTAATTCTATGGCTTTGTTAAATTTCTGTATAAGTTCCTCACTCCTAACTCGTCCATCATCATTACCCCCTGCACTAATACAAATAATGGGTTTGTTCCCATTTCCCGTCATAATATCTTTCATGTTGTCAACAATATCTCCAATTCCAGCTCCCGGATAGCAAACCCTTAACTTGTTCTTCGTATATCTGGCACAAAACGTCCTGTCTAAATACCTCACCTGGGAATCTCCCACAACCAAAATTCGCTTAGGGACCTCTTTAACTTTCTGAGTTAAGGCCGCCTAAGCGACCTTTCCCTAAGGCCGCCTACAGACGTCCTTAGGGCGTCTGTAGGCGGCCTTGTCAAGGTCTTCTTAAGACCCCTGTCCTTAACGACTTTCCACGACGAGGTCTTGTTAATATTGGTCTCCTTCGTTTCTTCTCGATGTTTATATATTAATGATTTGATTCAGGTTCGAATAGCAACATTTGCAAATTTGCCAATGATACAAAAATCGGTAGGGAAATAAACACGGATGAAGACTCATTATCATTTCAAATCGATCTAAATAGGGTTTTGAAATGTTCTAAAGATTGGCAGGTGCAGTTTAATGCTGATAAATGTAAAGTTTTGAGGCTATGTAATGATGATAAATTTACAAGATACGAGCTGGATGGTGTTGAGATTGCGAAGTCGGATCGCGAAAGGGATCTGGGAGTTAAGATTAGTAAGAATTTAAAACAAAAGGATCAATGCATGAATGTTCGTAACAAGGCAAATAGGACACTGGGGTTTATTAATCTAAGCGTTAGTAACAAGACACCTGGTGTGGTTCTTCAGCTATATCTTTCTGTGGTTAGGCCCCATTTAGATTATGTCGTTAAATTTTGGTCGCCGTACAATAGAATGGATATAAATTCATTTGAACGTGTCCAGTGTAGGATGACAAATCAAATTCCCCAAATTAGAAACCGGTCATATGAAGAAAGATTAACAAAGCTTAAATTGCATTCACGGGAAAGGCGAAGAGTTAGGGGTGACATGATAAAGGTTAACAAGTGGATGAATGGACATAACAAAGGGGATATTAAAAGTATCAACACAAGACAGAACACGAAACAATGGGTATAAATTGGATAAGTTTAGATATAGTTAAGACTTGGGTAAATGCTGGTTCGGTAACAGGGTTGTTGATTTGTGGAACCAATTACCACGTAACGTGGTGGAGGTGGTGTCCCTCGATTGTTTCAAACGTGTGTTAGACATGTATATGAGTGGGATTGGGTGGTTATAGATAAGATCTGCCTCGTATGGGCCAATCGGCCTTCTGCAGTTACCTTTGTTATTATGTTGTTCGAGAAACAAGAACTTCTTAAAGCAAACCAGTTTCCTATAATTGTTATAGGATAACTTTCAAACTACAGCAGGAAGTGCCGACGTTTGGGTGAAAGAACGTAGGGCCCTTCATTCTCCCCAGACCAATCTACGAGTCAACTCCAGAGTGAACATAAGAACAAAGGTAACTGCATCAGGCCTATTGGTCCATACCAGGTAGCTTTTTTTTTTGAGGTATATACAACAGTTGTTACATTCTTGTACAGCCACTAGTACGCGTAGCGTTTCGGGCAGGTCCCTGGAATACGATCCCCTGCCGCGAAGAATCGTTTTTTCATCCAAGTACACATTTTTACTGTTGCATTAAACAGAGGCTACAGTTAAGGACTTGCGCCCAGTAAATCCTCCCCGGCCACGATACGAACCCATGACAAAGCACTCGCGGAACGCCAGGCGAGTGTCTTACCACTACACCACGGAGACTGGAGCTTCTATTTATAACCACTCAATCCACCTCATATACATGTCAAACCCACGTTTGAAACAATCGAGGGACCCCACCTCCACCACGTTACGTGGTAATTGTTATTGGTAATTACGTGGTTACAGTCTCCGTGGTGTAGTGGTAAGACACTCGCCTGGCGTTCCGCGAGCGCTATGTCATGGGTTCGTATCCTGGCCGGGGAGGATTTACTGGGCGCAATTCCTTAACTGTAGCCACTGTTTAACGCAACAGTAAAAATGTGTACTTGGATGAAAAAACGATTCTTCGCGGCGGGGATCGTATTCCAGGGACCTGCCCGAAACGCTACGCGTACTAGTGGCTGTACAAGAATGTAACAACTCTTGTATATATCTCAAAAAAAAAAAAAAAAAAAAAATTGGTTCTACAAATCAACAACTCTGTTACCGAACCAGTATTTACCCAGGTCTTGCCTCAATCTAAGCTTATCCAATTTATACCAAATGTATCGGTTTCTGTCTTGTGTTGATACTTTCAACACCCTACCAGTATCCCACCTTGTAATCACGTCACAAAGGGAATAACAAGGGCAAGGGGGATTGTTTTTTTAACTGATCTGCCATATTTGTAATGTAAGTCAGTGTCTGTGTTTCTAGGTGTGCGTGAGTATTTACTATTTGCCTGCAATATTGAGCTATTAGCTCTTGGATCCCGCATAACTAATCTATTTTCCTCTATTATATCTACTACATTTTTCTCTCTAACACACACACATATAACGAGTTGAGTACCTCAAGGATCGGTGCTGGGACCAATTCCATTTCTAATATGGAAATAACGTGACGTGTTTGAATAGTAATAATGACGTGTTTACAGGAGTAGAATCCTACATGTCGATGTTCGCGGATGAGGCAAAATTGATGAGAGTTGTGACAAATGAGGATTGTAGGATCCCCCAAGAGGACTTTAACAGGTTGCAGAGATGTCCAGAGAAATGGCTACTGGAGTTCACCACGGGCAAATGTAAAATTATGAAAATGGGATTAAGTGACAGGAGACCAAAGGGACAGTACACAATGAAGGGGAACTGCCTACCTGTGACGACTCGAGAAAGAGACCTGGGCGTGGACGTAACACCTAATCTAACTTCTGAGGCATATGTAAATTGGATATCGACAGCAGCATACTCTACACTTGCAAAAGTAAGAACATCATTCAGAAACCTAAGTAAGGAGGCATTTAGGGCACTTTACACTGCCTACATGAAACCAGACTTGGAGTATGCCGCCCCATAATCGAGTCCCCACATGAAGAAATACATAAGGAACCTGAAAAAGGTTCAGAAGTTTGCAACAAGACTCATCCCAGCGTTACGAGGGATGGGGTATGAAGAGCGCCTGAAGAAACTGAGCCTTACGACACTAGAATACAGAAGGGAGAGAAGGGATATGATAGGAACGTATAAAATACTTAGAGGGGATTGACAGTGGAAATAGATGAGATGTTCGCACGGAATAATAACAGAACGAGAGGACATGGGTTGGAAGCTGGAAACTTCCACCCATGGGTGGAACAGAGATGTTGAGTCACAGAGATGTTAGGAAGTTTTCGTTTAGCGTGAGAGTAGTGGAAAAATGGAATGCACTTAAGGAGCAGGTTGTGGAAGCAAACTCTTTCATAATATTCAAACTGGATATGATAGGGAAATGGGACAGGAGTAATTGCTGTAAACAACTGATGGCTAGAAAGGCGGAATCCTAGAGTCAATGCTCGATCTTGCAGGCAAAAATAGGTGAGTACAAATAGGTGAGTACATGCCCAGGAAGCAGCCGTAGCAGCTGTCTAGCTCCCAGTTACCTATTTACTGCTAGGTGAAACAGGGACATCAGGATGAAAGAAACTCTGCTCGTTTATCTGAATTTACCTGAGGTCCACTAACACTAGTGGCCTCGACAAGGACAGGGAGCCGGCGGTTTGTGGAAGGTCTACTAATTTGCCTTGATGATCTTTTCCAGTTGTACCTTAAAATGTAATTGTTTCGGCATTTATGGCTTCGGCGAGTAGGTGGTTCCACGGGTTTATAACCCTGTGGGTGAAAGAGCATCTCCTGTTCTCAGCCCTACATTGCGGCTGGTTGAGCTGATTGATTGATTGATAAAGATTAAGCCACCCAAGAGGTGGCACGGGCATGAATTGTAAGTGGTACAATTTTTTTTTTCAGTAATTCTTTTCAGTATTCTGAGGTTGCATTTAATCGTCAAGCTGTTATCACGGGGGAGGATACTGCTTCACAGTCTTTATGAGGGTGTCCAGCTGCTGGACACCTTTGTTGACCAGGAGAGTGGCTGTGTTGATGGCTTCAGGGTGGCCACTGCAAGATTCAGGAAATCTTAAAGCTCTTCTAAGGTCATTGGTTGCTTCACATTCCAGAAAATAGTGAAGTAATGGCTTTTCTGTGACAGTTTGGCAGAAGATGCACTCTCTCTGTCGGGGTTCACCAATCTCCCAGTTGCATCTGTAACCTAGACGTAGTCTATATAACCTAACTGCTATTTCCCTTTGGATTCCTTTTGGGATATTTAACCTTTCTAATTTGGTTGCCTGAAGATACCATGTTGCAGATGGCGAACCTTCAGCTATTCTCTGGTGTAGGTAGGCTTTGTTGAGGTGTGAGAGTTTTTTGGTGATGATGTTTTTTATGTTCTCTAGGCTGGGTTGAATTGTTTTATGTATCACTGAATGACGAGTTGCCAATTTAGCAATTTCATCAGCTTTCTCATTTAATGGGATTCCAACATGGGATGGGATCCAGTTTAAGGTTATGTTGAGTCCTTTGCCTTTAGCGACTGCTCCAAGATACAAAATGGTGGTAATTATTTCCACGTTATCTTTCCACTGTTTTTGTCCTAGTATTTGAAGTGCAGCTTTTGAGTCTGTGTGTATGATTGCATTTTGAGTGTTTTGTGCAATCAAATATGTGAATGCCTGTTGTATGGCAAACAGCTCAGTTTGGGTTGATGATACTAGTCCTCCCAGTCTCCAATATGCCTGTACGCTGGTCGTGCAAAGAGCAGCGCCAGCACTCTCATTTTCTGTGTCCACCGATCCGTCTGTGAAGATGTGGGTGGCTCCTGCTACTGCTATGCTATACATTTGCTCTTCTATTATGCGCCTTAGGATTGTTGGATCATAGGCAGCCTTTTTCATTGGGAGACTTTCTATTACTATTTTCAAAGTAGGCTCTTCCCACGGTGCGGAAGGAGTGTAATTTGGGTGTGGATGATCACCCTCTATATCAAGAATCATGCTTTTTAAATGTAGTCTGTTTAGGACTTTTCCTGCTCTTGCAGCCCAAGAGTTTCCATTGTTTTGGCCTAGTCCAACCACCAAGGCCTGCCGTACTGGGATTGGATCAGAAGAAATAATTATCTTACTGATAATTGTAGCTGTCCTTTGTGATATTCTTTCTTGTAGAGAGGGCAAACCCGTCTCCAGTCTAAGAGTTACAAGCCTGGTCCACATGGGGGCTCCCAGTGCGGCTCTCATAGCATTGTATTGGGCAACTTCAAGCTTTTTCCACTGTTGGTGTGATAGATTTGTGAGTGCAAGTGCGGCATAATCGATCACTGATCTGACTGCCTGTACATAGTATGTGCGAAGGACTTGCAGATTGGCTCCTCCAGAGAGGAAGGTTAGTGACCTGAGGATTGCCGTCCGGGCCGCAGTTCGCTCTCTCAAGTAAATGACCTTAGCATTAAAATTCATGTGTGTGTCTAGCATTATTCCTAGATACTGATAGGTGTCCACCCATTCAATTGGTTGACCCTGTACTGTGAGTTGTACTGACTTTGAGGGGTTGAGTTTGATCCCAATCTGTTTTGCTTCTTTACTGATGCAGTCTAAGCATGTGGGTGCAAGGCGCGCCGCATCCCTTCCTTTGATAATGATGACAAAGTCGTCCGTGTAGTTTAGCAGCCTGCAGTGATGTGGAAGTTTCAACCTCATTATTCTTTCCATTAAACAGTTGAAGAGAAGGGGGCTGAGAATACCTGCTTGCGGTGTACTGTTTTCATGTCTTTTGTATTCAGAGACTGTGCCATGAAGTTTTACTCTTGCTTCTCTGTTTATGAGACAGTTTTTGGTCCAGGAGAGCAGGTTGCCTCTGACCTCTTTGTCAATGAGGCAGCAGAGAATAGTTGGGGCGCTAGTCAGTTCAAAGGCTTTCTCGAGGTCCAGGAATATCAGCATTCCTGATCTGTCATTCAAGTGGGTTACAGAGTTGTAATACATTCCACTGTGCCAACCCCTCTTCTATAGACATACATATCATGGTGCAGTTTAGGCATTTTCCACTCCAGTCTGTTGAGTGCCATTCTGTCAGCCGTCTTGGCTGCACAGCTTTGGAGAGAGATGGGCCTGGGATTAGCTGGATCTTTGGGTTTTGGGATCGGCACTATGTCTGCTCTATTCCAAGCAGACGGTCTAGTTTGAGAAGTCCAGGCTGAATTAATTAACCTTAGGTATGCAGCGTCTTCCTCTGGGCCAAGGTTTATAATCATTTTATGGGTTATTTTGTCGGCTCCAGGGAGTTCTGTATCCTTGGAGTTTTTCTTAGCCCGATTGAGCTCATCCAGTGTGAAGGGGGCATTTGTGTCAGAGACTTCTTCACATGTTGTAAGGATTCTGTGCCATCTTTCTTCCTCTAGTCCGGTCTGTACTGCTAATACATCTGGTGGAAATTGATTGCTGGCTGCTCTCTCTGCAAACCTGGTTGCCAGTACTTCGGCTTCCTGTTGAGGATCCTTGGGGTGTGGGGCTTTAGGTGTTTTATTCCCTTTGGCTCGGTGAATTTGCTGCCACATCTCTCCGAGAGAGGTGTGTTCATTCAGGTGTGAACACCATTCCAGCCACTTTTGTTCTTTTATTAGTCTGGTCTCTCGATGCACATGTTCCTTGACCTCAAAAAATAAGGTCCTGTTGCGGTCACTTGGCTGCTTTTTGTATAGCTTTCTTGTTCTGTTGCGTCTATGGTTGAGTTCTTTGACACGTTCGCAGTAGTACCAATGATCTTTATGGTGTCTGGTGGACTGTATTTTCAGTGGGATTGAGTGGTTGGCTGCACTTTGAATCGCTTTGACCTTGGAATCTGGGGCGTGTTCCAACACAGGCCTTACACCCCAGAGCCCCTAAGATGCTTTAGATGTCAGAGATTTGGGCATCACAAAGATGGTTGCCAACGCCCAGTGAGGTACGGAGTCTGCAGCCAGCCCCATGACACAAAAAGATGCATTGATAAACACAAGGCAAACCACCCTGTTCAGGCAAAGTGCCCAAATTGCTCCAAGGCACATCACGCCTGGAACTTGAAATGCCCTGAAAGGCTCAAAAGGCTTCAAACGAACCCCACCACGCCTACAGCAGAGCCGAAGCCCCCACCACAACTAATACCAGCTCCCCTGCCCACTAAAACCCCGTGGGGTCTACCCATTCAGATGAAGGGGGCACACGGCCCTTCACCATCGGCCATGGTGAAGGGTGTGAAGACCTCCGTACAGGACAAAAAGAAAGATCGAGGACACAAGAATCATGTTCAAAGCAGTCGCCCTCCCATTTCATCCAGTAAGCACACTGGGACCAATAGGATTAACAATTCCAGTGTCAAAGTTACCACTGAGAAGGGTCTTGTTGAGCTTGAAACCGTTGCTTCTTGTTTGTGTTGCACCTGACCTTTTGAAGAAATTTTCTGGATCAACATCCTCCAAATTGCTCACTATTTTAAAAGTTTCAATGAGATCCGCCCTGTCATGCCTGGTTTGCAGTGTTGTTAGCCCAGTGGCCCTCAACCGTTCCTGATACGCGAGTTGACTTTGCTCTGGAATGATTTTTGTTGTTTCTGTTTGTGTTAGAATTTGTTTCTGCCTCGGCCGGAATGGCATTTTTGTTGACATTTGTTTCTGGAAATTAGGCATTTGTTTCTGCCTCGGCCGCAATCAAACCCAGGCCCTTAGGACCACGACCCTCGAGCGCTATGCAACCCAGCCTCGAGGCCCTCAGTAGCTGTGTCTCTGTATTTACTATTTGTGCCAGCAGAATCGAGCTATTAGCTCTTGGACCCTGCCTTTGTAATCAATCTATTTGTCCTCTATTACATCTACTACATATTTATCTTTAACGCACGCGCGCGCACGCATGCAGCACGCACGCGCGCGCACGCACGCACGCGCGCGCACACACACACACACACACACACACACACACACACACACACATATAGTGCAAATAGAGAGAAAGATTTGGGAGTTGCTATCACACCGAACCTATCCTCAGAGGCCCACAACAACAAAAAATCATCAGCGGGATATACTAGGTTGGCCAACATAACTGCCTTTAGAACATATGTAAGGAATCGTTCAGGACCCTGTATACCACTTATATCAGACCAATACTAGAATATGCAGCTCTAGCTTAGAGTCCATATCTAGTTAAACACAAGATAAAGTTAGAGAAGATTCAATGGTATGCCACCAGACTTGTCCCGGAACTGAGAGGTATGAGCTACGAGGAAAGGCTCAAGGAGCTGAACCTCACATCCCTGGAAAACAGAAGAGTAAGGGGAGACATGATAACAACCTACAAAATTCTCAGAGGGAACTGACAGTATGGACAAAGACAAACTCTTCAGCACGGGTAGAACATGAACACAAGGACACAGGTGGAAACGTAGTACCCAAAAGAGCCACAGGGACGCAAGAAATATTTTTTTCAGTTTCAGAGTAGTTAGCAAATGGAATGCACTAGGAAGTGATGTGATGGACGCTGACTCCAAACACATTTTAAAATGTAGGTATGATATAGCCCAATAGGCTCAGGAATCTGTACACCAGTTGATTGACAGTTGAGAGGTGGGACCAATAAGACAATGCTCAACCCCTGCAAGCTCAACTAGGTGAGTACACACCTTTCCTCCTGGGAAAGGAGAGTTGACTACAGGAAAGGGAACTACAGAAGGATAAGGGACTATCTGGGAGAAGTGCAGTGGGAGGAAGAAATTAGAGGAAAACAATGCAAGATATATGACTAGGTTCATTCCATGTGACTAGGTTCCATATGAACCTAGGCATATGGAATGCAAGGAGGCCGAAGGGAGATTTATACTAACAGTAAAGGAAAAAAAAGCACAAGGGAAATTAATAACCTATGGTTTAAATGGACAGTGCCAGGAAGCAAAAATGAGAAGCAGGAGGGAGTGGAGGAAGTACAGAAGACAAAGGACAGAAGACAACAGGATTAGATGCAACAGAGCTAGGAACGACTATTGCCCGAAACGCATTGCGTAATAGTGGCTTTAGGCATTGTATGTACTAGCTCTATCTATATATCAATCCATTAATGTAACATCACTTGTATGTATATACCTTACCTGAATAAACATCTGAATCTGAATCTGAATCTGACTATATTAACATACGAAGAGTATCGGAAAGAAATTATGAAAATGATATTGCGATCAAAGCGAAAAATCAACCTAAATTACTAAATGGCCATATAAGAAGAAAAATGTCGGTGAACGACCAAGTGACAACTAAGACTAAGGAAAACAGAAGGGGCATATACTTAAAGTGACAAGGAAATCTGCAAGGCACTAAATGCCAGTTTCCATGGAGTGTTCACAACCGAGCCTGAGCAGCTCCCATTGTTGGAAGAGATTACCCTAGATGAAAGACTATCAGATATAGAGGTGACAACAGAGGAGGTAATGAAACAATTGACAACACTGAATGCAACTAAAGTGGTTGGACCAGACAAAGTATCACCGTGGATACTAAAAGAGGCAGCGCAGGCTCTCACCAGTAAGCACACTGGGGCCAATAGGAGCAACAATTCCAGTGTCAAAATTGCAGGGGTAGAATCTCTAATGAGTCACTTATGTCGGGAGAATTGCCCAGTTGCTGGATGATGAAAGAAGGCAAATGTTGTACCGATTTTCAAGAAAGGAGATAGGGAGGAGGCGCTTAACTTCAGACCCGTATCACTGACAAGCATCCCATGCAAAATACTTGAAAGAATAATTAGGACAAGGCTTGTTGCACACCTAAAGAGCATTAGGTTTGTAATCAAACATCAACATGGGCTCTGGAAATGGAAATCATGCTTAACAAACCTTTTGGAATTCTATGATAAAATAACAAGGATTAGGCAGACAGAGAAGAATGGGCAGACTGCATATTTCTGGATTGCCAAAACGCCTTTGATACAGTACCGCAAATGAGACTGCTATTCAAACTTGAGAGGCAGGCACAAGTAAGCGGAAAGGCCGTAGCATGGTATAAGGAACTACCTAACAGGAAGGAGCCAGAGAGTAACGGTAAGGGCGAGAAGTCGGACTGGCGAACAGTAATGCCTGGAGTACCTCAAGGATCGGTGCTGGGATTAATTCTATTTCTAATACACGTAAATGACATGTTTAAAGAAGTAAAATCCTCCAAGAGAACTTGAACAGGTTGCAGAGATGGTCAAAGAAATGGCTACTGGAGTTCAAAGTTATGGAAAGTTTAAAGTTATAGAAATGGGATCAGATGATAGGAGACCAAAGGGACAGTAGACGATGAAGGGGAACTGCCTATCTGTGACGATTCGAGAAAGAGACTTGGAAGTAGACGTAACACAATCTAACTCCTGAGGCACATAATAAATAGGATAACGATATCAGCATACTCTACACTGGCAAAAGCTAGAACATCATTCAGAAACCTAAGTGAGGAGTTAGGGCGCTTTACACTGCGTACGTGAGACGAGTCTTAGAGTATGCCACGCCATCATGGAGTCCCCACCTGAAGAAACACACAAGGAAACTGGAAAAGGTTCAGAAGTTTGCGACGATGCTCATCCCAGAGTTACGAGGGTTGGGATAAGAAGAGCGCCTGAAGAAACTGAACCTTACGACTCTAGAAAAAAGAAGAGAGGGGGGAGGATAGGATAGGAACGTATAAAACTCAGGGAACTGATAAAGTGAAAATAATATTACGTGTGAACATTCCATCTAACCGAATGAGGGGACATGGGTGACAGTTGGAAACTCAGATGAGTCACAGAGATGTTAGGAAGTTTTCGTTTAGCGTGAGTAGTGGAAAATTGAATGCACTTAAGGAGCAGGCTGTGGAAGCAAACTCTATTCATAATTTTAAAACTAGAAATGATAGGGAAATGAGACAGGAGTCATTGCTGTAAACAACCGATGGCTAGAAAGGCGGGATCCAAGAGTCAATGCTCGATCTTGCAGGCACAAATTGGTGAGTACAAATAGGCGAGTACACACAAATTGAAGCCCATATCAAGAGGATAACATCAGCGGCATATGCCAGGCTGGCCAACTTAAGAACGGCTTTTAGGAACTTGTGTGAGGGATCGTTCAGGACCTTGTATACCACATATGTCAGATCAGTCCTTGGGTATGCAGGTCTAGCAGAGTGTCCATATTTCGTCAAGCATCAGACTAAACTGGAGAATGTTCAAAGGTTTGCCACCATACTAGTACCCGAACTGAGGGGTATGAGCCACGAGAAGAGACTACGAGAATTAAACATCGCGTTGCTAGAAAACAGAAGAGTTAGAGGGGGACATGATAACCACATACAAGACACTGATAGAGTGGATAAAGTCAAATTATTTAACTCAAGGGACACATGCACTAGGGGACACAGGTAGCCTCGTAGCCTGCTGGATAGCGTGCAGGACTCGTAATTCTGTGGCGCGGGTTCGATTCCCGCACGAGGCAGAAACAAATGGGCAAAGTTTCTTTCACTCTGAATGCTCCTGTTACCTAGCAGTAAATAGGTACCTGGGAGTTAGTCAGCTGTCACGGGCTGCTTCCTGGTGTGTGTGTGTGTGTGGTGTGTGGGAAAAAAAGTAGTAAACAGTTGATTGACAGTTGAGAGGCGGGCCGAAAAAGCAAAGCTCAACCCCCGCAAACACAACTAGGTGAATACAGGTGGAAATTGAGTGACAAAATGAGCCAGAGACATTAGAAATAATTTTTTTATTGTCAGATTAGTTGACAAAGGGAATGATTTAGGAAGTGATGTGGGAGGCGGCAGACTCAATACACAGTTTCAACTGTTGATATGATAGAGCTCAATAGGCTCAGGGAACTGTACATTAGTTGATTAACAGTTGAGAGGTGAGACCAAAGAGCCAGAGCTCAACCCCCGCAAGCACACCTAGACGAGTACAACTAGGTGAGTATAAGTAGGTGAGTACATACACACGCACATTCCCCTGATGCAGCTGTCTAACTCCCAGGTACCTATTTACTATTAGGTGAGCACCAGGGTGAAAAAAACTCTCTCTGTCTCTGTCTGTCTCTGTCACTGTCTGTCTCTGTCTCAGAGATCCATCACGGATCTCCTCTCCAGAGTTAAAGTCCACACTGGCTGAAAATGACTAAGTCCTCAAACGGATATAACAATACAAGTCACTTCACCACAAGAGTTACAATTTAAAAATATAGTAATACAATACTTTTCTTCTTACTTTACTGGAAAAAATACAGTGTCTCCCTAATATACAACGGCTCAACAGAGCACAACACATGTTACCCCGACCATCACCTACAGACTAGTGAAGACTTACTCCTCTCTTCCTCTCTGTCTCCATAGATCAGCTGAACAATTTAAACATACTTAAGTATAATAAACTCTCTCAGAGTAAAGAAAAAAGAACATAAAATACACTAAAGTAAATAACACAAACTCTGGAACATACGCAGATGTTCAACTACACACAAAGAAATAATAACATATATTTACATACAAGAGAAACAAGAGCGGGTAACTTCTGCACAGGTTGGCTGCTCTGGCGTTAAATGACAAAGGCAGGCGCGCACACAGCCAGAAACACAGGCAGGTTGGCCGGCCAGCCAAGAAACATTCAACAAGTAGTTCACCCACTCAACAACAACATAATGAAATATTACACAAGAATAACACACATGTACATAATGATATATATATATACATACAGGAATAAATATAAACACTGCAGCAATATAATGGTATACATTTTTTATTACAGGTAAATTAACAATTACAGGCCCAACGTATCTACTCTAAACTGGTTACGCTGGGGTCATAACATGATTGTAATCATCTGCACTCTGTTGGGACAAATCACCGCATTTGTTGATTTGCGTGGTCAGGCTGTAGTGCAGTGCTGCTGGAACACCGCTCCGGCACCTCTGCAAGTGAATGATGGAATGAGGGAAAAAGAGAGGATGAGGGGGGGGGAAGGGAGAGAGGATGAGGGGGAAAGGGAGAGAGGATGAGGGGGAAAGGGAGAGAGGATGAGGGGGAAAGAGAGAGAGGATGAGGGGGAAAGGGAGAGAGGATGAGGGGGAAAGGGAGAGAGGATGAGGGGGAAAGGGAGAGGATGAGGGGGAGTGGGAGAGAGGATGTGGGGAAAAGGAGAAGATGGCTTGTGGGTGATGGTTAATTGTGGCAGGAAAATATTAGTATTACATCACTAATAAGTCAATAATATTATATTTCTTCATTTTTTTAAAGATTCAATATTTCAATTTTTCTATCTAAAAAGTAAACAGGCTGAATTGTAGGGATACGAATCAGGAAACATAATACCCGACGCACGTGAACGCTTCCTGTCCATTTATGTCAGACAAACGGTATGAGACAGTTGCCAACCACCCACTTTGGACACGAATACTCAGCGATAATGTTCATGGCTTTAACAGTTGCTCATTAGACAGGTATTCTTTATTTATACAATAGTATATTTAGTATTAAATACTAGGCAGGTAAAACGACAAAAATGATACACACAACTTTATGTAATTTAGTACTTTTTGGGGTGGGTGTAGCATCATGGGAAATACTGAGTTGGCAACTCTGCTTGTGTGTTTCAGTGGCATTAGTATAGTTTTTTTTTAATATTTTTTTTACATGCAAGCATGCAAGTGAAATACAATAAATACAATAAAAATAACAGAAGAAACATAATAACAAAACAAAAACAAAAAAACACCGGCCAGAAGGACCAAGAGCACAGTACAAATAACAAGCATAACTAGAGAAAACAGTATACATCAAGACAAAACAGAACACACACATGAAACAAAACAAACAAACATCATGATGACCAGGTAAGGCATAAATATAACATAAAATATAACAAGAAAATCAAAATATACAAGAAGCCAAGAATAAAAAACAATGTGCCACACAGGGCACAATAACAACACAAAACATTAAACAAGAAAACTCACAACTAACCACCGGCCTCGCAATAAACAAAAGGAGAGGCACAAGCACAGAACACAATAGGGTAAACATTACAGCCAGCAGGGCACACAGTACTAAATAATCAAAGGAACAGATAATCAGTGAACATACTTGCCCAGGAACCGGGCCCGTGGGAACCGCACATTGAACACCTCCCAGAGCACCCACCGCCGAGGGTCCAGCTTGTCTACAGGGGAAGCCATAACCTCCGGAACCCCGAATATAAATCCCGCAAACAGGGGACCCAGATGGTAGTACTGGCGAGGCGCGTAGTTGCCACAAATCCCCACATGACAGGAACCCGCCCAGCATGAAAGCAGTCCGGTTCATCCGACAGCATTAACTCTGCAATCAACGCCCAGTGACCCGGCGGCATCACAGACGCCAGCAACACGTCCTTCAGGTCTCCAATGTACACCCTCACAGGAACGGGCCTGACAAAGGGCACCACCACAGGGGCGGCCACGGGCACCGGACGGCGCGCATCCTTCCATAAGGTAACCACGAGGCCATGCCCAGGACCAGTATCCATGCCATCCCTGGCCGCGGAAGCCACCACCCTCCACCACAGAGGGTCCCCTGGAGGCAAAGGTACAGAAGGCACAGCCGAGTCACGTGCACCAGCAGGCACATGAACCTCCACCACCACTAACTCCGTAGACATCAATGCAACCGAATCCACCTCAACACCCGAAGACCCACTGTCACTGAAGTCACCCACATCAGCCCAGGCAGAGGACGAAAGCCAGGAACGCTTGGGCTCCAGGCGGACATCGTCGGAGCCGGATACGGACCCAGAAACACAGGCACTACCAGCCTGACGAACCGCCGCCCGACGCAGAACAGCAGCAGCCTCAACCACAGGTGGAACCGGACCGCACACAGCAGGCGGCGGCACCGCCACCCCAGCACCCATCACAGATGGAACACAAAACGAGGGTGCAAGGCCAGGTGCAGGAGCAGAGGAAGTGGAGAGCGCCAACGACGCAGAGAGATCACCTGGAAGGTCATCGGGAGCAGCGGGGACAGCGACGGGAACAGGAAGCATATTCGACGGCACGGCAACACCCGGAGGAGGGTCCTCAACAACCGATGCAGGGGGGAGCCGCAGTATCCAACAGGACACTCACCTCCTCACCCCCGGAGTCCACCTCCAGAGAGAGAGGCGGAAATTCCTCCTCTTTTAACATATTCACGGGAGCAACCGTATCCTCAGTGCACCCGGCAGCTTGATGGCCCAACAGGCCACAACGAAAACACGTCCGCGGTTGCCGTGCATAGTACACAGTACTAATCTATAATAGCAAATAAAATTCGTCTTCATCTTGAAAAACATAAATTAATATTTGAGTCGAACATGGCTTTATAAATGGCCGTTCATGTTTAACAAATTTGTTATCTTTTAATTCTAGCATAGTTGAGGCAGTTGATAGTGGTAAGGATTGTGATGTGTACCTTGACTTTAGCAAAGCTTTTGATACAATGCCACATGAAAGACTGATTAAAAAGATAGAGGCTCATGGTATTGGGGGTGCTATATTAAGCTGGATTAGGGCATGGCTATACCAAAGGAAACAGAAAATTAGTATAAATGGAGTCAAGTCAGAGTGGGAAAATGCTGTAAGTGGAGTGCCTCAAGGCTCTGTTCTGGGACCTCTGTTGTTTATAATATATATAAATGCTTTAGATTCAGGTTTGAGTAGCAACATTTGCAAATTTGCCGATGATACGAAAATCGGTAGGGAAATTAATTCGGAGGAGGACTCACTATCTCTTCAAGTTGATCTAAATAGGGTTTTGAAATGGTCAAAGGATTGGCAGATGCAGTTTAATGCTGATAAATGTAAACTTCTGAGGCTAGGTAATGATGATAGAGTTACAAGATATGAGCTAGATGGTGTTGAGATTGCGAAAGGGATCTGGGAGTTATGATTAGTAAGAATTTAAAACAAAAGGATCAATGCATGAATGTTCGTAACAAGGCAAATAGGACACTGGGGTTTATTAATCAAAGCGTTAGTAACAAGACACCTGGTGTGGTTCTTCAGCTATATCTAGCTCTGGTTAGGCCCCATTTAGATTATGCAGTTCAGTTTTGGTCGCCGTACTATAGAATGGATATAAATTCACTTGAACGTGTCCAGCGTAGGATGACTAAGTTAATTCCCCAAATTAGAAATCTTTCATATGAAGAAAGATTAACAAAGCTTAAGTTGCATTCACTGGAAAGGCGAAGAGTTAGGGATGACATGATAGAGGTTTACAAGTGGATGAATGGACATAACAAAGGGGATATTAATAGGGTATTAAAAGTATCAACACAAGACAGAACACGAAACTATGGGTATAAATTGGATAAGTTTAGATTTAGGAAATACTTGGGTAAATACTGGTTCAGTAACAGGGTTGTTGATTTGTGGAACCAATTGCCACTTAACGTAGTGGAGGTGGGGTCCCTTGATTGTTTCCAGCATGGGTTGGACATGTATATGAGTGAGATTTGGTGGTTATAAATAGGAGCTGCCTCGTATGGGGCAATAGGCCTTCTGCAGTTGCCTTTGTTCTTATGTTCTTATGTTCTTACACCTGTACGTAGTACCCTAAAAGCCGGACAGAGGAGGGAATGTCCGATCGCAGGCGCATCCCCAGGGTACGAATATTGGTCTTCACCCCCGCATACTGGCTAGAAGACAGCAAATGCATCCGCACACTGGCGACGGTGCCAAACCGCTGGAAGAATCGCCGGAGGAGCGTCGCGGGAAACTCCATGGGGGCACCATGGACTCTCACGTACGTCATAGCACCGCTGCGATCCGATATAGACACAGATCTGGTGTCATTCGGCAGCTGTAAGGTACGTCCCTCATACCGCTGGAGAAAGTCACGGTATGCCGCTTCCCCCACAAATTTGATAACCACACGGTGAGCAGTTACTAGCTCAACACCGTAGATATCCACGACTGGGATACGGAGCATGTCACACATGACCACCTCCACTACAGGATAACCTGCACGCTCCATAAACTCCAAACCCACGGAGTTTACCCTCACAACAGGGGGAAGATGGCCACCCATGTCAAAAGCGCCACGTCCACTCCAGCCAGGAACAGCAGCGGGGAGGGTAGAGACACCCACACCCCCTGCCGGCGAAAACGGCAAACACTCAAACTACCATAGACGTCAGGCTATACGTCCTCACCACACGGCAGCTAGAGCGCATCTCCAAAAATGATACACACAACTTTACGTAATTTAATACTTTTTGGGGTGGGTGTAGCATCATGGGAAATACTGAGTTGGCAACTTTGCTTGTGTGTTTCAGTGGCATTAGTAAAGTGGTGGCTGGTGGTCCCTGGATTTCTTTCTAATAAAGAAGCATTTAGTCTTACAAACAACTCCATCACGGCTTCTAAGCAAACAATGCTGACTTCCTTCTTTCGTAAACAAAATGAGGAGTGTAAGAAGAATAACGGTCAGGAGACTGATAATGATAACAGTGAAAGTGGTAAAAATTATGTTTCGACTGCTTCTAGTTCATATTTGCAAACTGGATATATGTGCAATTCAGAAAGTAATGGTGCTTTGCAGTCTAACTTATATTCCTGTTCAGGTGTTTGGACTGAAGAAATGCAGAAGAAAAATAGAAAACCTATCCATGGTTAGAGTTCAGGGATGATAAACTTGAGTGTAAAGTATGTACAAACATAAACAATGTAACACTTCTCACTTCTAAGGGCTAAAGATTATCAAATGAGTGGCAGATGTATGGTATACTATTATGGAGCAGATCGAAGTACACGCCTGAAGTCTCTCAGAAAGAGAACTGTTGATCATTAACTGTCAAAAGCTCATACTGCTGCTTTACATGTTGAAAATGTAGCTAGTGAAGTGGCCTTTGAAAAATTGTGTGATGCCATGAATGCTTTGCATCTAAAGGAAACTTGTTTAATTTTGTGTTCTGCATATTATTTAGCTCAGAATGACAAACCATACTCTGATCACTTTGGCTTACTAGAACTACAAAAGCAAAATAGTGTTGATATTAGAATGGGACTGCATTCCCACACTAGTGTCACAGAGATAATCAATCACAGCCATTAATTTGAAAAGAAAATTTGCCAACATATCAAGCAGATAATTTGTATTTGTTTTGTTCTTATTGATGAATCAACAAGCCTGAGCATTAAAACGACCTTGATAGCATAGCCTGAGCATTGATCGACCTTGAAATGTGAAGTGATTAGAAAGCTAATCCCCATTTCACGTTCTTGGATCTAATTGAACTACCTGATCAGAAAGCTGCAACTATTACAAGACATCTATTGAGCTGTCTCAATTATCATGGGTTTGATGCCATACTTGAAATAGAACTTCAAAGTATTTGCCAGTGATGGGCCAAGTAAGTAAGTAATTATCAAAAGAAGGCACCAAACCGGGAAGGCTATGTAGCACCATCAAATGCGCAAAATAATCAGAGGGCGCTAAATATCACCAAGGATGCCAATACGAGAACAAAAACGCATAAGGCGAACGATATCAAAAGTATCCGAGTCACCAAGAATTCTATTGAGGGACAGGTGACTGCGAGGGGCGGTCGGAAAGCAAGACACACGCTCGTCCTGGAAGTCAGGACATTCAAGAAGGACATGCACGACCGTAAGAGGGGCAATGCAACTAGGACAATAAGGAGCAGGGCGGCGCTCCATCAAGTGACCATGGGTTAAGCGAGTATGGCCAATACGCAACCTCGCCAGAGCTGTTTCCCACCGCCGGTTACGGTGGAAGGACGACGGCCACGAGGAAACACAACATTTAAGAGTACGTAGCTTGTTACCAGTAACAGACAACCAAGAAGCCTGCCAACGGGTAAGGACTGAGGAATGGATAACCGGGTAAAAGTCGGAATACGGAATGCCTTTACGAGACATGGGACAAGAGCGGACAGCTTCCTTGGCGGCAGCATCCGCACGCTCATTTAAAGACACACCAATATGGCTGGGAACCCAACAAAACTCAACCGACTTAAATTTACTGTGAACAAGAAACAGCTAATGCTGGATCTCGATAACTACTGGATGAACCGGATTAAAGGACCCGAGAGCCATGAGGGCACTACGAGAGTCAACAACAACTACAAAGGAAGACTGACAACGAGAAAGCAGGAGACGAAGAGCATAGAGAATAGCATAAAGTTCCGCTGTAAAGATGCTAGTCTCCGGAGGTAAGCGACACATATAAGTGCGATCAGGAAAAACAACAGAGTAGCCAACACCGTCCGCCGACTTTGACCCATCGGTGAAGACAGAAACGGAGCGGGAGTGAGAAGAAAAGTGCTCAAGGAAAAGGCGTTTTAGTACCGTAGGAGGGGTAAAAGCTTTAGTGATACGGGTCAAGGAAGTACAAAACTGCGGAAGAGGGACTCTCCATGGGGGCAAAGAAGGAACAACACGAGGAGAAACATTAGAAATACGAACGGAAAGAGAATCCTGGAGGCGAGATAACCGGACAGAAAGAGGGAGGTGGTGAAGAGGAACAGGAACCGCAGGAGGGGTAAAAGTTAAAGCGCGACAGAGGCGAGAGGAAGGATGTTGTAAGGACCGCGCAAGATAGCGACGACAGTAGCGATCATGGCGGTCCTGGAGAGACAGGAAGCCAGTGTCAACATACAAGCTAAGGATGGGAGTCGAACGAAAGGCACCAGAACTGAGGCGCAACCTAGTATGGTGCAAAGCATCAAGACGGCGAAGAGTAGAAGGAGAAGCAGATGAGTAAGCAGGGCAACCATAATCGAGCTTAGACAGGACGAGAGAGGAATGTAAAGCAAGGAGAGTGCGCCTATCTGCCCCCCCAAGAAGTATGGGACAAGACCCGAAGGAGGGTAAGGGCCTTAGAGCACTCAACACGGAGGTAAGAGGTATGGGGAGACCAAGACAAACGAGTGTCAAGGAATAACCCCAAAAGCTTCGTGGAATCTCTGTATGCAAGGGGATGACCATAAAGTGACAAAGAGGGACGAAGAACAACCCGTTTCCGCGTAAAAGTCATGGCACAAGTCTTAGAAGTAGAGAACTTGAAGCCATGATCGGTGGCCCAAGACGACACGGCATCAATTGCAAGTTGAAGCCGGCGCTGAAGGAGAGGCGAATCATCACCCTGACAGCAAAGGGTAAGATCATCGACATAGAGACCGGAGAAGACACCAGAAGGAATAGAGGAAAGAAGACCATTGAGGGCAACCAGAAAAAGAGTAGTGCTCAGAACACTACCCTGGGGCACACCTTCGTATTGCTGAAAAGAGGCAGAGAGAGCGGTACCAAGGCGCACCCCAAAGGAACGACGGGAGAGGAAGCTGCGGAGAAAGAGAGGGAGATGACCACGAAGGCCAAAAGAATGAAGTTGAGATAGAATATGATATCGCCAAGTGGTGTCGTAAGCCTTTTCCAGGTCAAAAAGGACGGCAACAACGGAGGTCTTCGCAGCAAAAGCAGTACGAATATAGACCTCCAAGTTCACCAGGACATCTGTCGTGCTGCGGCACTTGCGGAAACCAAATTGAGAAGGGGAGAGGAGGTGATGCTGTTCCAGGAACCACATCAGACGAACGTTAACCATTCGTTCAAAGAGTTTGCAGACACAACTTGTGAGAGCAATAGGGCGAAAGTCCTTAGGGGAAGTACCCAGAGACCTCGGTTTGCGAACAGGGAGGACAACGGCATCGAGCCAGTCCTCAGGGACTGACGACGACTCCCAGATCCGATTATACAGACTCAGTAAATACTGAGACGTGCTCGGAGGGAGATGGCGAAGCATCTCATAATGAATACCATCGGAGCCCGCCGCCGTAGAACCGCAGAGGGCCAGGGCAGAACGAAGTTCAGAGAGAGAGAAGGGATCATTATAGGGAAGCTGAAGATGAGTGCAGAAATCTAAAGGACGAGACTCAAGGACAGGTTTACGAAGAAGAAAAGATTTGGGAAGATGAAGACCAGAGATAACAGAAGAAAAGTGGGAACCCAGTACGGAAGCGACCTGCAACGGGTCCGCCACAAGAGTATCATGGAGGTGAAGGACATCGGGAACGAACTTACCCGCTATCTTGCGGATACGCTTCCAGATCTGGGCCAGAGGAGTTTCGGACGTAATTGTCGAGACATAAGATGCCCAACATTCACGTTTAGCCGTACGGATGGCCCTACGGGCCACCGCACTCGCTTTCCGAAAGAAAAGAAAAGAATCGGTCGTCTGCCTACGGCGGTGCCTCTTCCAGGCTGCACGCTTACAGCAGACAGCCCGAGCACAGTCCGCATTCCACCAGGGAACGCACTTCCGTGGACCCCGAGAGGAAGAGCGAGGGATAGAGCGGAGGGCAGCATTGAAGACAGTGTCATGAAAAAGGAGGAGAGCGCGAGAGAGAGGCAGAAGGGAGAGGTCAGAGAGAGTAGCACTGAGGGTAAATAGGGTCCAGTCCGCCTTAGCAAACTGCCACCTAGGGAAAGAGAGGGAAGGGCAAAAAGAGAAAAAGGAAACAAGGATGGGGAAATGATCACTTCCATGGAGGTCATCAAGAACCTGCCACGTGAAATCTAAGTAAAGAGAAGAAGAGCAGAGAGAAAGATGAAGACAAGAAAGGGTGCGAGTCCGAGAGTCCAAATGAGTGGGCTCACCAGAATTCAGAAGAGACAGGGAAGAAGAGAGGAGAAACGGCTCAAGAAGGCGACCCCGGGTATTCGTCAGAACGTCACCCCAAAGAGAATGACGACAATTTAAGTCACCCAGCAGGAGCACAGGCTCCGGCAAGGAGTCAAGGAGGTGTTTCAAATCAAGAAGAGAAAGCGGGACACTCGGGGGAGATAAATGGAACAAACTGTGTACCATTTCCCCACAAAGATACGAGCAGCAGAACAATGGAGAGGCGAAGGAAAAAGTAAAGGAACAAAGGGAACATCAGCACGAATCAAGAGAGCAGAAGAATTAGGAGCCCCAGCAACGGCTGGGGGAGAGAAAGGAATAGCCATGAAAGAGACCAGGACGATCACCAAGCATCGGCTCCTGGAGACAGACACAAAGGGGCGAAAACCGCGAAATCAGAAGTTGGAGTTCGAGGAAATTGGCGTAATAACCTCGAACGTTCCATTGAAGAAAGGACAACGACGAGAAGAGAAAGGACAAAAACAGAGAACAAGGAAGAAACAAAGGCGAAAGAGCAACAGAGTACGTTAAACAATATCAGGGTCGGGATCAGGGTCAGCAAAGTCAGGGTTAGGGGGCATGGGTAAACTGAGCAAAGACGGAGGGAAGGAAACGGGAGAACAGATCAGAGGTGGGCGGGCGGGGTCCGGAGGAGGAGGAGGAGGAGGAGGAGGAGGAAGAGGAGGAGGAGACAACGGAGAGGAGCAGTCAAGGACAGCAGCAGGAAGAGGGGGGGGTAGAAAGAGGGGAGCGAACCTCAGCAAGGGCAGCAACCGAGAGGGAAGCGGGGGCTAAAGAAACCTCCATAGCAGGAACAGGGGGTGCAACCACCGAAATGGGAGGGGAAGGAGCGAGAGAAGCAGAAGTAGGGGCCGAGGAAGAAAGCGAAACCTTCTTACCCGCCGGGGAGGAGGAAGGAGAGGAGCCAGGCTTACGCTTCTGACTTAAAGAGACAGGTGTCCCAGCAACCACGTACTGGGCAACGGATTCCAGCGTCTCAACAGGAGAAGCCGAACGAGAGCACACATGACGGCCGTTTGGAGAGCGATGGACATCAGCCCGCACCGACAGGCGGCGGGGAGTCAAGAGACGGAAGGGAAGGATGGGAAGGAGGAACGGAGGGAGACGAGGAAGAAGACACAGGAGACACGACAGACCGGGTAGAAGGAAGGGGAACCCCTGACAGAGGACCAGGAGGTGGATCCTTCGGGAGACAACCCAAAGGAACAGAGGAGGGGCAGTGGGTGTATCAGGGTCCAAGGCCCGGAAACGGTTGTGAGTCTGAGGAAGGCGGGAAGGACGAGGAGAGGAAGAGCGCAACACACGAGCATAAGAGATATTAGCATAAGGCGGGAGACGGCGAACCTGGCGTCTCGCCTCAGGAAAAGATAAACGCTCCCAGTGCTTCAAGTTGAGGACGGCTGCCTCAAGCTTGTAATGGACACACGCACGGGAGAAGGTAGGATGGGCCTCACCGCAGTTGAGGCAACGAGCCTGGGGAGAAGTGCACTCCGACTTAGAGTGACCTTCGCCACCACACAAAGGACAGAAAGAGACACAGGAGCAGAATAGTGCCAACACTGGCATTCAACTGAGCGTTCTTCGAGACCCAAACAGGGGTCTCGCCAAGGCAGGATAAGGCAGCCAAGCGGGAAGCAGCATCCTGAGAAGGAGCAGCAACGACACGTGTACCGAGACGAGTGGGGTTGAAAGTAATGGAGGCATCCACGAAATCAACGAGATGTCGATGGAGGGAGAAATCGTCAGGAGGCGCAGAATCAAGAGGGAGGAGATCAAAATATTTGGCCCACGAAGCGGGACCAAACAAGGCTTGATAGGTAGCAGAACTGGAAGGAATCGCGCGAGGGCGGCCGTGAGAGCCCCCAGAGAGAGAGGGGTTAAAAGGCGCAGCTGTTACAACTAGAGAAGGAGCCGCGCCAGGGGATGAGGTAGTCACCACTGGGGGCTTGGGGCTCGACCCAACCACAGAGGAGGAAGGGGAGCCAGGGGAAGGAGTCAGAGAGGCCAGAGGAGGAGCAAGGTCGGGGCCCAATGCAGCGGAGGCTACAGAGCCCGGTCTTCCAACACGGACTGACTCGGGGGCTTGGTCGCCCACCCCACGAGCCTGAGAAGGTAAAGCATAAACAGCCGAAACAGGGGTCATCATCATTACGAAAAAGAAAATTCATTCACGAATGTGCCCCCACACCCACCATGGAGCCACAAGTAGAGGCAGGACACCCAACAAGAAGCTATCGCCGATCTTGCCGGGGCGTCCTAGGGGTGCGTCGTGAGTATGCGCCCCACAAACGCCACCTTAAGAAACCGACAGTCCGTCGAGATCGGGTTCAGTGACGAAAGGGGGATTGAGAATAAAAGGTTCCCCTCGCTCTCGACATCGGGTACTACAGTTCTACAGGTGCAAGAGTACGCCTCCTCAAGCACCCGGGCGTCAAAATAGAAGAAGTCCAAGGGAAGAACCAGAACAAGCAAAAGGTCGGCAGGAAACGGCAAACAGATAGGAGAAGAGGGGGGAGAAAAACGAAACAGAAGGAAAAGGAAAAGGTGCCCAGCAGAATTGGAGAGGACGGCAGCAGGAGCACAAGGCTAGAAAAGGACAGAGGACTGTCCCAAGGAACATCACACTCCGGCAGCCGCCCACTAAGCCCCCCTCATGACAACAACGAGCTGAGCGGGGAGGGGGGCAGAGGCAAGGAGGAAGCGCAGGAAGAGAGGAGTAAACCAGGAAATCGCAGCCCCCAACACAACAGTCCCAGAGACAAGAAGGGAACCCACAACCAGCATCCCAGCAACATCAGAGAGGAGGGCAACACCACCACCCCCCCTCTGCATAGAAAGCCTCCCTTCCCCTCACCCTACCTGCCCCCACCCAAATGCTCCCCCCACACTACCCCCCCCACCCTATTCTGACGTTGTCACCCCTTCCCCATTCCCACCATGTCCCCCTTCATCCCATACCCTCCCTATCCCTATCCCGGCCGGCTCCGAGGGAGCCGAGCGGACAGCACGCGGGACTTGTGATCCTGTGGTCCTGGGTTCGATCCCAGGCGCCGGCAAGAAACAATGGGCAGAGTTTCTTTCACCCTATACCCCTGTTACCTAGCAGTAAAATAGGTACCTGGGTGTTAGTCAGCTGTCTCGGGCTGTTACCTGGGGGTGGAGGCCTGGTCAAGGACCGGGCCGCAGGGACACTAAAGGCCCCGAAATCATCTCAAGATAACCTCAAGATAACCTCCCTCCTCCCCCCTCACTCCGTATCCTCCATGTCTCCCCTATGTCCTTAACCAACACCCTACCTGCCCCCCCCCTTCCCTTGAACCCCCCCCCCCCCCACCCCAAAATCCACTGAGACCCTGCAAACTACCTCACAGATCTTCTCACCCAGGGAACAGCTTTCCCCACCAGCAGAACGCTCGCCAAGAAGAGGATAAGAAAATGAACAAAAGAAAGTGAGCTTCAAGGCAATGTACACTAACATAGATGGGATTACAAATAAAACAAGTGAACTCGGAGAATGGGAACTAGAAGAAAACCCAGACATGATAGCACTCACAAGAACAAAGCTAAAGAAAACCATAACAAATGCAGTGTTTCCACAGGATTACTATGTAGTGAGGAAAGAAAGAGAAGGGAGAGGAGGAGATGGTGTAGCTTTGCTGATAAGAAAAGGTTGGAGTTTTGAAGAGATGGTAAATCAGAACTGTGAAGGTTTCAGTGACTACATATCAGGCACCATAGCACCTGGAGGACAGAAAATTATAGTAGTAGTCATATATAACCCCCCACCAAACGACAGAAGACCCAGACAGGAATATGATAGAAACAACATGGCCACCATCAATATAATAGAGAGCAGCTTCTGTGGCTAGCAGGAACGGATCCAGACTACTAATCATGAGAAACTTCAACTATAACGAAGATAGACTGGGAGAACAGGAGCCCACATGGAGGACCTGACACATGGAGAGCTAAGCTACTGGACGTGGCAACAAGAAACTTTAAGTCAACACGTCAAGGGACCGACAAGAATGAGAGGAGGGGATGAACCAGCTTTGCTACATCTGATATTTACCCTAAATGAGTCAGATATAAGGGAAGTTAAGTTGGAAGTCCCCTTGGGAATGAGTGATCATAGTGTATTGAGCTTTGAGTACCAGGTTGAGCTAGGAATTATCTCCACCAAAAAAGAACTGGGAAACAAAGGGCTGGCGTATCGAAAGGGAAACTATGAGGAGATGCAGGCGATGAGTCATAAGTATGAGGATATGAATAAATTCCTAAGGGATATACAATGGGACACAGAACTCAAAACCAAGTCCGTAAAAGACATGATGGACTATGTCACCCAAAAGTGTTAGGAGGCTGTAAGCAGGTTTATCCCGGCCCGACAGGAAAAACCGAGAAGCAAAAGGAGAATCTGTGGTTTAATAGGAAATATATGAAAGGAAAGGAGCACAACAAAAGTTCATGGAGGAACTTCCATAATAACAGAACACCAGAAAGTAAAGAGATACCAGAGAACCAGGAACGAGTATGTTAGTGTGAGAAGAGCAGCTGAGAAAAAGTATGAAAATGATATAGCTAATAAAGCCAAGACCAGACCAAAGCTACTACACAGTCACATCAGGAGGAAGACAACAGAGAAGGAACAGGTGATGAAACTTAGGACGGGTGAGTACAGGTACACAGAGAATGACAAAGAGGTGTGTGAAGAACTCGACAAAGGGTATCAGGAGGTCTTTACAATAGAAGAAGAAGAGGTCACGGCGATAGGAGAGATGGAAGAAAACCAGGCGACCTTGGAAAGGTTCGGAATTACAAGAGACGAGGTCAAGAAGCACCTATTGGAGCTGGACGTGAGAAAAGCTGTTGGGCCAGACTGAATCTCACCATGGGTACTGAAAGAGTGTGCAGAAGCACTTTGTTTGCCACTCTCCATAGTGTATAGTAGGTCACTGGAAACGGGAGACCTACCAGATATATGGAAGATGGCTAATGTAGTCTCAATATACAAAAAGGGTGACAGACAAGAGGCACTGAACTACAGGCCAGTGTCCTTAACTTGTATACCATACAAGGTGATGGAGAAGATTGTGAGAAAAAACCTAGTAACACATCTGGAGAGAAGGGACTTCGTGACAACCTATCAACATGGGTTCAGTGAGGGTAAATCTTGCCTGACAGGCTTAATAGAATTCTACGATCAGGTGACAAAGTGTTACTGCCCTCTCGGGACGCAACGGGGTCCTTACTCTGATGTTGTTAGAGGAAGATATATGTATCCGTTCCCGAGCCAGTAGTGGCTATCAAGGGATGAGATCCGTGATGCAAGTAACTTAAAGGGAGTAGGGAAAGAAAGCTAAGAACTTAATATAATATAATGTCCGTCACCAATAAATAATATATAAAACGGTTACACAAGGGGGGGGGAGGTATTAACACTATACAAGGGGATTAATCCATAATCGTGGTCTTCTGCCGAAGACGCTGGTGCTACAACTCTCGGTGCCGAATCCTTGGTGCTTTCTTCGTGGCCTCAAGACGTGTCCTCTGAGAATGCCGAGCCTACCCGGGCCACAGGTCAGCCAAAACACAGGTCCACTGGGGGCACCGTCGTGGAGGCCGTCAACCACACGTCCAGCTGGTCTGCTGGCAGGTACTGAGCCACCAAGGCTGGTACGGCCACTCCCCGAACGATATAAGGGGTACGCCCTAGACAGGAGTCTCGTGTGATATCACAAATCACCCTCCTGTCTTCAGTACCCCAGTGGATGATCGTCTCCAACAGTCGGTCCCGGGTAAATCCTTTCACTGCCACTCCACTGGCAGGCTAACACATCACAGTGCTCTTCCGGGGGGGACGACGTCACAACAGCTGCAGCAAACTTCACAGTATGGAGACTGGCTGCCTCGGGTAGACTCACTCAACCTTCAACACAGCGGTCCCAGGTCGACTCTGTAAACAGACACGTCATCAATGACTGGGACACACTAAAACACCTTACTTACTGGCTCGGGCACAAACACCTGACGTATCCAGTCCATAGATGGCGCTGTCGTCGGAGCACCACCTCACCAGAGGTCAGGAGCGGCGGTGTTGAGCGCGGAACCAGACTGGAAACTGGTCCTCGAGGCCAGTACACGCTGTCCTCACCAGGTGTCGTCGTCCGTTTGGCGGGGGTTTCGGGAGCCGACTCACAGATGGCGTGGTTGTCACTGCTCCAGGCTCGGACGCTGGATCCGGGTTCGTAACACCTCCCCACCAAAAAGAATTTGGTTTGAGGTTCTATAAAAAGAAACACAAACCAAATTAGTACGGCGACACAACTCCAAATGGACTTACTTATACTATGAACTGGAGTGATGAGGCTGTCTTGTCCACAGAACTTTTCTACTGAGAAACCCTGGCACAAAGGGAGCTTGAAAATGGCAGACGATGACCTGCCTGACGTAATCTTCCACACCACCTCTGTGATGGCAAGCAGGGGCATCATCTCACCTCTCTCGAGTACGGATTGGTTTCGACACGATCTGGGGTGACTCGACACTTCCCTATGTCGTGGCACCGATGATGGCTGACCACAGACGGCATTTCTGGTGCCGGTCTGATGGTCCTTCAGGGAGACAGGAACCTGGAATACAGGGGTCTGATAATTCAGAGTGATAGCGACAGCGGGTAAAACAGTACTTACAGCATACTCTACTAGGTCCACACCTAGTCCCAACGGGGCTGTTCGTACGCCGCAGATGGCATTCGCTCTGCCATCGTCAGGTCGACCAACGTTCCGCATAACGCTGTGTTGAGGCTCAGCAGTCACGCGGGGGGTGTCAACCTGTCGGAAACAGTCACTCATATTATCATTTCTCGTACCTCCTGTATCTACTATTACCTTCCAGGTCCCTTCTTCAACTGCAACACTTGCAGTACAAATCTCCAATCCCTGGGACCTCTTCACGATTTTCATGGGAGCCATCATTCGTCGGGTCGTCCACTGATCCTTACTGAGAACACAGAGAACACATACGAGAATCAAACAAAATACCGATAGGAAACATTTGGTAAGCCAAGGGATAAGTTTCCTGAGCCTGTCATGTCCATAGCCGGCAACTTCCACTAGCCTGGCTTGGACCGAAGAGGGCACTAGACCTTTTGAACACACCTCACATACCTCTGATGTATGGGGAATCTCTGGCTGGTTCAATACACGCTGTACCTTGCCATACCGCAAGTACACATCCGCCTTCGCTCCAGACTCGTTGGTATCCGTGGGTGCCTGCACACAAGGCCTCTCTTCTTGCTCAGGTACCTCTGCCTTCTTAACCTCAGGTTCCTCGTCGAGAGGAGAATTAGAAGTCTCTGCTAGAATATCGTCGATCTGCGGGTGAGAGGAAGGATTAAACACACTCCAATCCGGGTCTGTCTTTACCTGGACATTACCATTGCCTGTTGTCACCTCCGACCTTGCTGTTCTGGTAGACTCGTCCACAACCTTGGGAAGATTGATGCTCCAATCTGTCACCAAGTCGTTGGCTAGTACCACGTCAATCCCAGCCACAGGGAGGGTATCGACTACTGCCAACGCACATGTGCCGCTGAAATAAGGCGAGTCGAGATGTACTGACACTAAGGGGGCGATATACTGCGTCCTAGGAAACCCAACCAGGACAACCTCTTGTCTCCCGTTCACACTTACTCCCTCGGGTACCGAGTTCTTCACGATCAGGGACTGGGCTGCTCCACTATCTCTGAGCACTACTACAGATCTACCAGTATGATCACTCGATACATACCCGCCTGAAGTGTGAGGGGAAAACAATCTGGGTTCTTCCTGCGTCGTCGTCGACTGGCTTCCTGCTGGTGATGTTCCACAGCTCATCAACATCACCTCCCTTCGTGCGTTACCACCTCTTCTGCCTCGGCACCTAGCAGCTACGTGCCCTTTCTGCCCACAAGTCCAGCACACCATATTCCTCCTTGGACTACGGTGTTTCGGACTACTAGGACTTGTTCTTCGGGGGCTACTTGGGGGCGTCTTCTTAGCGCTTCGTGGAACGGGAGTCTCTTCATCGTCGGGAGGTCTGTCAAACCGGCGCTGGTAATTCCTCGGGACGTACTTAGCAGACGGCCTATGAGTCAGGATATACTCTTCAGCCATGGTGGCTGCTGCACTCAAGGTCTCCACCTGCTGTTCCTCTAAGTACGTCTTGAGGTCTCCAGACAAACAATCCTTGAAGTCCTCGAGCAGAATCAGCTGTTCGAGGTCTTCCTTGGTCTCCACCTTCCGAGAGGCACACCATTCTTGAAAAAGTCGCTCCTTGATCGTGGCGAACTCGGTGAAAGTGTGCTCTGAGGTCTTCTTCAGGTTTCTAAACTTCTGCCTGTACGCCTCAGGTACCAATTGGTACGCCATGAGCACAACCTTCTTCACCTTGTCGTAATCGCCGGAGTCGTCAAGGGATAACGTAGAGTAGGCGATTTGGGCCTTCCCAGTCAAGACTGACTGTATCATGATGGCCCAATTCTCCCTTGGCCACTCCAAAGAGGCAGCGACTTTCTCGAAGGCTGCAAAGAATTTTGACACTTCCTTCTCATGGAATTTGGGGACCATTTTGATGTTGCGTACCGGATCGAAGCTACTGGTGTCCGTTGTTTGCCTCCGACCACCGCCTAATCGCAAAACTTCTAGTTCATGTTGTCTCTCTCTTTCCTCTTTGTCTCGTCGTTCTTGTCTGTCTCGTTCCTCTCTTTCTCGCTCTCGTTCTTCTCTCTCTCGTTCTCGTTCTTCTCTCTCTCGTCTCTCTTCTCTTTCTCGTTCTTCTCTTTCTCTTTCTCGTCTCTCTTCTCTTTCTCTCTCTGCTTTCCTTTCTTCTAATTCTAAACGTCTCATCTCTAATTCTTTATCTTGTCTCTCTCGTTCCATTTCTAATTTCTTCCATTCTATTTCACGATTGATCTCTAGGGCACGCATCTTGACTGTTAGGAAGCTGATATTAAGCTCGCCTGCATCACTGTCAACGTCGCTGCCCTTATTTTCCTTTTCCGTGGAAGCTATGTCTGCACTTTCCTTTGTACTAGGAGTCTCGCCTTCCTGTTTCTCTTCTGCCTTCAGGTGCCGGTGTACCTTGGACAAGATCTCCACACGGGAATCACTGGCACGGATCTTGATCTCCAGGTAGGCGCTCACTAGTACAAGCTCTGGTTTGCTCAAATATTTTAATCTGGCAAGACAATCCTCTCTGTTCAGAAAAGCCTGAACCTCGTCCAGATCATCGATGGTAGCTTTGTCTGCCATTGTCACAGATGGAACACTTAGCACTTAATACACTGCTTACACGTTAGCACTTAACACACCGAGCACTGTTCTACGCCAATATTGCACTTTATCGCACCAAACACTGCACTTGCCAATATTGCACGTAATCACTTCGGGCACCGCACTACCCAATATTGCACTGAGTCCAAGCGAACACTTCGCTCTACAATATTGCACTGAATCACTGAGCACCGCACTAGTCAATATTGCACTTAATCGCTTAATCACAGCGAGCACCGCACTGCACAATATCGCACTTAGTCACTCTGAGCACCGCACAGGACGTATAACGTCACAATCGTCACACAGGGGGAATTATATACAGGGATTACGCCACTTCACCACCCCTGTCAAACATACTTAACAAGGGGACGGATCCCGCTGGGGATGCCAATTATGTTACGGCCCTCTCGGGACGCAACGGGGTCCTTACTCTGATGTTGTTAGAGGAAGATATATGTATCCGTTCCCGAGCCAGTAGTGGCTATCAAGGGATGAGATCCGTGACGCAAGTAACTTAAAGGGAGTAGGGAAAGAAAGCTAAGAACTTAATATAATATAATGTCCGTCACCAATAAATAATATATAAAACGGTTACACAAGGGGGGGGGGGTATTAACACTATACAAGGGGATTAATCCATAATCGTGGTCTTCTGCCGAAGACGCTGGTGCTACAACTCTCTGTGCCGAATCCTTGGTGCTTTCTTCGTGGCCTCAAGACGTGTCCTCTGAGAATGCCGAGCCTACCCGGGCCACAGGTCAGCCAAAACACAGGTCCACTGGGGGCACCGTCGTGGAGGCCGTCAACCACACGTCCAGCTGGTCTGCTGGCAGGTACTGAGCCACCAAGGCTGGTACGGCCACTCCCCGAACGATATAAGGGGTACGCCCTAGACAGGAGTCTCGTGTGATATCACAAATCACCCTCCTGTCTTCAGTACCCCAGTGGATGATCGTCTCCAACAGTCGGTCCCGGGTAAATCCTTTCACTGCCACTCCACTGGCAGGCTAACACATCACAGTGCTCTTCCGGGGGGGACGACGTCACAACAGCTGCAGCAAACTTCACAGTATGGAGACTGGCTGCCTCGGGTAGACTCACTCAACCTTCAACACAGCGGTCCCAGGTCGACTCTGTAAACAGACACGTCATCAATGACTGGGACACACTAAAACACCTTACTTACTGGCTCGGGCACAAACACCTGACGTATCCAGTCCATAGATGGCGCTGTCGTCGGAGCACCACCTCACCAGAGGTCAGGAGCGGCGGTGTTGAGCGCGGAACCAGACTGGAAACTGGTCCTCGAGGCCAGTACACGCTGTCCTCACCAGGTGTCGTCGTCCGTTTGGCAGGGGTTTCGGGAGCCGACTCACAGATGGCGTGGTTGTCACTGCTCCAGGCTCGGACGCTGGATCCGGGTTCGTAACACAAAGATTAAGCAGGAAAGAGAAGGATGGGCGGACTGCATTTTTTTGGACTGTCGGAAAGCCTTTGACACAGTACCCCATAAAAAGCTGATGCATAAGCGGAGAAACAGGCAGGAGTAACTGGTAGGGTGCTCCAGTGGATAAGGGAGTACCTAAGCAATAGGAAGCAGAGAGTTACAGTGAGGGGTGAGATCTCAGATTGGCGTGAAGTCACCAGTGGAGTCCCACAGGGCTCTGCACTTGGACCTATCCTGTTTCTGATATATGTAAATGATCTCCCAGAGGGTATAGACTCATTCCTCTCAATGTTTGCTGACGACGCCAAAATTATTAGAAGGATTAAGACAGAGGACAGCTTGAGGCTTCAAGAAGACTTGGACAAGCTGCAGGAATGGTCGAACAAATGGTTGTTAGAGTTTAACCCAAGCAAATGTAATGAAGATAGGGGTAGGGAGCAGGAGACCAGATACAAGGTATCATTTGGTTGATGAAATACTTCAAGAGTCAGAGAGAGAGAAAGACCTAGGAGTTGATATCACGCCAGACCTGTCCTCTGAAGCTCATATCAAGAGGATAACATCTGCAGCATATACCAGGTTGGCTAACATAAGAACGGCCTTTAGAAACTTGTGTAAGGAATCTTTCAGAAAATTATATACCACATATGTCAGACTAATTCTAGAGTATGCGGCTCCAGCATGGAGTCCATATCTGGTCAAGCATAAGACCAAACTGGAAAAGGTTCAAAGGTTTGCCACGAGACTACTACCCGAGCTGAGAGGTATGAGCTACGAGGAGAGACTACGGGAATTAAACCTCAGTTCGTTGGAAGACAGAAGAGTTAGAGGGGACATGATCACCACATTCAAGATTCTCAAAGGAATCGATAAGGTAAATAAAGACAAGCTATTTAACATAAGGGACACATGCACTAGGGGACACAGGTGGAAACTGAGTGCCCAAATGAGCCACAGAGATATTAGAAAAAAACTTTTTTAGTGTCAGAGTGGTTGACAAATGGAATGCATTAGGAAGTGATGTGGTGGAGGCTGACTCCATACACAGTTTCAAGTGTAGAGTCCAATAGAGTCCAATAGGCTCAGGTACCTGTACACCTGTTGATTGACTGTTGAGAGGCGGGACCAAAGAGCCAGAGCTCAACCACCACAAGCACAATTAGGTGAGTACACACGTATCAAGCAGGATTTGACATCTTGGTGAGGGGGATGACCACACTAAGTCGGTCACCCTCCTCCTCTCCCTCGCTCGCTCCCCCCCCCCCCTCTCTCTCTCTCTCTCTCTCTCTCTCTCTCTCTCTCTCTCTCTCTCTCTCTCTCTCTCTCTCTCTCTCTCCCCCCTCGCTCGCTTGATTGCTTGCTCTCTCTCTCTCTCTCTCTCTCTCTCTCTCTCTCTCTCCTCTCACTCGCTCTCTCTCTCTCTTTCTCTTCCCTCCCTTGCTCTCTCTGTCTCTCCCCTCGCTCGCTCACTTTCTCTCCCTTCCATTTCTCTGCCCTCTCCTGACAACCTATCACAACATAGTAGGAACAGGGAAAAACATGGCAGAGAGAGGTAACAGGGGAACAGGGAAAAGTTAATGTGAAGAAGTGAAGGAAATGTGCACCAAACTTTTTGAGGAAATCAGGAGGGAAATGCAGGAAATGAATAATAAAATATGCAGCTGTCTCGTTGCAAATGTCAACAGCAACTGACAGCAGCAAAGGAGAAGATTAAAACCCACAAAGAGAACAATACAAAGGCTGAGGCTCAGATAATCATCCAAAGAGAGGATGGAAGTGGTACATTGGAAGGGAATGCCTTTGTACAAGCAACATTTGCAGAAAGGCTAAAAACGAACTTGGAAGCAATGTTCACAGTGAGGGAGGTAGCCATGAAAGCAGCCACCTCACAGGAAGCAGCATCATCCACTACTCAGCTGTTGGATAGAAAAAGATCAGTGGTAGCTGTGGGTATTAAGGAGCAGGAAGGCTCCAATAGGACAGAGTGGGATGATAAAGAGAGAGTGGCAGTAAATGAAATACTAAAGGGGCTAGAGATGGAAGAGGCAGAACATAGCATTAAGAAGGGTTTCAGGTTGGGCTGGTACAACAAGGACAGAGACCGCGTGTTAAAGATAGAATCTTATCCTTTGTGGTCTTGTTGGCAAACACTTACTAGGGAGAGTCACCTGCAATGTATGGGGAAATTAAAAAATGTATTCCTCCAGTGGGACATGACGAGGGAAGAGAGGACCATGTCGGCAGAAGCAAGGAAGAAGTGCAGGGCAAGAGGAGAAAACCAGGAAATCACAACCCCCAACACATCATCACCAGAGGTGATGGGGGGGAACCCACAACCAGAAACCCAGTAACACAAGAGAGGAGGGCAACTCCACCACCCTCCTCTGCATAGAAACCACCCATACCCAGATCCCTCCCTGCCCCCACTCAAATGCTCAGCCAAGTCTCCCTACCCACTCACCCCATTCCCACCCTGCTATCTCTCCCCCTACTCCCATTATGTTACCCCTTCCCCTTTCCCTCCCTGTCCTCCGTCCCCCTTCATACCATACCCCTTCCTGTCCCCCCCCTCACTTGACCCCCCCACCCCTCACTCCAGTATCCCCCGAGACCCTGTTATCAACCTCAAAAAAACCTCATACCCATGGAACAGCTTTCCCATCAGCAGAAAGCTCGCCAAATAAGGAACATGAGAAGGGACAGAAGAAAATGAGTCTCAAGGCAATGTACACTAACATAGAAGGGATTACAAATAAAACAAATAAACTTGGAGAATGGGTACTAGAAGAAAACCCGGACATAATTGCACTCGCAGAAACGAAGCTGTCGAAAAACATAACAAGTGCAGTGTTTCCACAGGACTACTATGTTGTGAGGAAAAAAAGAGAAGGAAGAGGAGGTGGTAGTGTAGCTCTGCTGGTAAGAAACATCTTGGATATTGAGGAGAGGGTTATTCACGACTGTGAAGGTTTCAGTGACTACATAACACGTACCATAACAACTGGAGGACAAAAAATTGTAGTCATAGTCATATATAATCCACCACCAAATGACAGAAGGCACAGACAGGAATATGATAGAAACAACATGGCCACCATTAACATTATAGAGAGAGCAGCTTCTGTTGCTATCAATAATGGATCTGGACTACTAATCATGGGGAGACTTTAACCATGGGATGATAGATTGGGAGAACAGAGAACCACTTGGAGGACCAGATACATGGAGAGCTAAGCTGCTGGTCGTGGCAACAAAAAACTTTCTAAGCCAACACATCAAGGAACCAATAAGAATGAGAGGGGAAGATGAACCAGCCATGCTTGATCTGATATTTACCCTAAATGAGTGGGATATAAGGGAAGTTAAGTTGAAAGCCCGCTTGGGAATGAGTGATCACTGTGTATCGATCTTTGAGTACCTGGTAGAACTAAAATTTACCACTTCCCCCCAAAAAATCTAGGAAACAAAAGGTTGGCATATCGAAAAGGGAATTATGAGGAGATAAGAAGTTTCCTAAGGAAAATATCAAGGGACACATACCTCAGAGCTAAGTCTGAACCAGATATGATGGACTATGTCACCCAAAAGTATCAGGAGACAGTAAACAGGTTTATCCCGGCCCAAAAGGGAAAATCCGAGAAGCAAAAGAAGAATCCATGGTTTAATAGGGTATGTATGGAAGCAAAGGAACTGAAAATAAGGCCTGGAGGAACTTCCAAAATAACAGAACACGAGAAAGCAGAGAGAGATACCAGAGAACCAGGAATGAGTATGTTAATGTGAGAAGAGAAGCAGAGAAAAATTATGAAAATGATGTAGCAAACAAGGCCAAGACCGATCCAAAGCTACTCCACAGTCACATCAGGAGGAAGAGAGACATCAGGAGACCTGTCCCTTGCAGCCCATATCCAGAGGATAACATCAGCGGCGTATGCAAGGCTGGCTAATATAAGGACTGCCTTCAGGAACGTGTGTAAGGAATCCTTCAGAACCTTGTTTACCACATATGTTAAACCAATCTTGGAGTATGTGGCCCCTGTATGGAGCCCGTACCTTGTCAAGCACAAGATGAAGTTGGAAAAAGTTCAGAGGTATGCCACCTCACGTCGTTGGAAGACAGGAGAGTTCGGGGAGACATTATCACTACCTACAAAATTCTAAGAGGAATCGACAGAGTACATAAAGACAAATTGTCTAACACCAAATGAGCCACAGGGACGTTAGAAAGAACTTTTCATTGTTAGAGTAGTTAACAGGTGGAATGCACTAGGCAGTGATGTTGTGGAGGCTGACTCCATACACAGTTTCAAATGTAGATATGATAGAGCCCAGTAGTCACAGGAATCTGTACACCAGTAGTTGATTGACAGTTGAGAGGTGGGACCAAAGAGTCAGAGCTCAATCCCCCGCAAGCACAACTGGATGGGTACAACTAGGTTAGCACACAGACGCGCGCACACGGTGTGCGTGTGGCTTGTGGCTGAGTGGACAGCGCTCAAAACTCGTTGACCTATGACCCGGGGCACGATATCCGCCGCCGGCGGAAAACAAATGGGCCGAGTTTCCTTCACCTTGATGCGCCTGTTACCTAGCACTAAATAAGTACCTAGGAGTTAGACAGATGCTACGGGCTGCTTCATGGGTGTGTGTGTGTGTGTGTGTGTGAGAGAAGAAAAATTGTGAATAGTTAGTAACAATTGACTGACAGTTGAGAGGCAGGCCGAAAGAGCAGAGCGCAACCCCCGCTAGCACAACTAGGTGAATACAAATAGGTGAATACACGGTTATAGACAGGAATTTCTTAACACAACATGTCAAGGAAGACACAAGGGAAAGAGGAAGGCATACACCAAGCCTATTAGACCTGATTTTCTCCCAGGAGGAGGAAGACATTATTAATATGAAACATGAAATACCACTAGAAGTTAGTGACCATTGTGTCCTAGTCTTTGACTACATGATCGAGCTTAAAATTGTGACCACGTAGCAAAAGGTCTGGGAAAGGAGAATAGAATATAGGAAAGGGAATTACCGGAGGATAAAAGAATATCTGGAAGAGGTGCAGTGGAAAGAAGAACTAAATGGATAAACAGTGCAAGATATGATGGACTTAGTCAAGTAGAAATGCAAGTAGGCCGAAGAGAGTTTTATATCAACAGTAAAGGAAAAACGTAGGAGGGAATATAATAACCCATGGTTTAATAGATGGTGCCAGGAAACAAAAATGAGAAGCAGGAGGGAGTAGACAGTACAGAGTAGAAAGGGCAGAGAACAATAGGATTAGGTGCAACAGAGTCATACAATAATATAAAAAGAGCATCAGAAAGAAATTATGAAAACGATATTGCATTGAAAGCGAAAAAGCAACCTAAATTACTTCATAGTCATATAAGAAGGAAAATGTCGGTGAACGATCAAGTGACAAGACTAAGGAAAACAGAAGGAGCATATACAGAAAGCGACAAGGAAATCTGCGAGGTACTGAATGCCAGTTTCCAGGGCGTGTTCACAACCGAGTTGAGCTGCTCCCATTGTTAGAAAAGGAGATAACCCAAGATGAGAGACTAACGGATATTGAAGTGACAGCAGAGGAGGTAATAAAACAGCTAGCAACACTGGAGGAATCTAAAGCAGTTGGACCAGGCAATATATCACCGTGGATACTAAAAGAAGCAGCGCAGGCCCTCAGCGTGTCTCTAGCATGGATCTATAATAAGTCATTTATGAGGGGGTGAGTTGCCTAGTTGCTGGAAGAAGGCAGATGTGGAACCAATTCTCAAAACAGGAGATAAGGAAGAGGCACTTAACTACAGACCATTACAACTGACGAGCATCCCTCTGACAAGTATATTTGAAAGAATAATTAGGTTAAGACGGGTTACACACCTATTGAACATTAAGTATGTAAACAAACACCAACATGGATTCAGAGAAGGAAAATCATGCCTAATAAACCTTCTGGAATTCTATGATAAAGTAACAAAAATAAGGCAGGCCTGGGAAGAAAGGGCAGACTACATATTTCTGGACTGCCAAAAAGCCTTTGACACAGTACTGCACAGGAGACTGCGACATGTCTACAGGTGTCGAGTCCTATATGTCGATGTTCGCGGGTGACGAGAAATTTATGAGAAGAGTTCTAGTCTCATTATTTGTGAGAGATGAGGATTGTAGGATACTCCAAAACAACTTGAACAAGATGCAGAGATGATAAGAGAAATGACTACTGGAGTTCAACACGAATATATATATATGTCGTACCTAGTAGCCAGAACGCACTTCTCTGCCTACTATGCAAGGCCCGATTTGCCTAATAAGCCAAGTTTTCATGAATTGTTTTTCGACTACCTAACCTATAAAGATAGGTTAGGTTAGGTAGGGTTGGTTAGGTTCGGTCATATATCTACGTTAATTTTAACTCCAATAAAAAAAAATTGACCTCATACATAATGAAATAGGTAGCTTTATCATTTCATAAGAAAAAAATTAGAGAAAATATATTAATTCAGGAAAACTTGGCTTATTAGGCAAATCGGGCCTTGCATAGTAGGCTGAGAAGTGCGTTCTGGCTACTAGGTACATTATATATATATATATATATATATATATATATATATATATATATATATATATATATATATATATATAATATATATACACACACAGGATAACGACAGCAGTGTACTCTACACTGGCAAAAGTTAAAACGTCATTCAGAAATCTAAGCAGAGAAGCATTCAGAGCGCTTTACACTGACTACGTGAGACCAGTCTTAGAGTATGCAGCCCCGTCATGGAGTCTCCACCCAAAGAAACACATTAGGAAACTGGAAAAGGTTAAAAAAAAAGTGACGAGGCTAGTCCCGGAGTTGCATGGGATGGGACATGAAGAGCAAATGAAGAAACTGAATCTGACGACATTAGAAAAAAGAAGGGAGCTGGGACATGATAGCAGGATACAAAATACCTATGGTAATTGACAGATTGAAAATAGACGAAATGTTCACACATAATACCAACAGGACAAGGGGAGGGGGACATAGGAGTAAGCTGGAAACTCAGATGAGTCATAGAGATGTTAAAAAGTTTCCTTTTAGTTTGAGAGTAGTGGGGAAATGAAATGAACTAAAAGAAGCACATTGTGGAAGCAAACACTATACATAGCTTTAAAATTAGGTATGATAGCGAAGTAGGACAGGAGTCATTGCTTTAAACAACCGAAGGCTAGAAAGGCAGGATCCAATGTTCGAACTTCCAGGCACAAATAGGTGATTACAAACAGGTGAGTACACACACATATACATTAATAATTGAACTTAATTAAAACATAATAATTGTTATAAAAACGTCATTTGTATATTTGCTAACAGTTCTAAAATCTAAAATTTGATTGACTGAATTTAATGCTATTTAAGTGTGAAAAAGACTTTATATAAATAGTTAGTGTGACCTTTCTACAACAAATTTAATAATTTGATTAGAGTTTTGTGTTTGATGGGTTCATATGGGCTGCCTGTTGACAGATGGACGAAAGTTTGATGTGTAGTGCTTCAGCTGTATTTATCTAAGGACAAGGTATATGGTGTCGCATATCTTTCTAGTGTCAGCTCTCTTAAAAATGCTGGAAAACAATGGGTGAAAATTTGACACACTGGAGCGACCCGTAGCAAAATAAACATGTGGATCCTATATTAACATATGCTATTCAGCAGATTTATGAGAATGATAGGTATTGTAAAAGAAGCTTTGTATCATAACACTGAGATGATCTGAGGATAGTTATGTGACGTGCGTGTGTAGTTCTTATGCTGTAGTTCTTACTCTCATGTTAGTGTCTTATCGTGTCGCTTATACATGTTTAGTGGCCGGCAGACGATTAGTGGCCTTAGGTTCAGCAGATGGATCTACTTGTGGACTTAAGTTCTCAGACCACTTTAGAATTATATGACTGACTGTGAAATCCTAAGATGTATAATTTATCATTTTGACATTGTACAGAGTTAGGAATCATAGTGTTATAACGCAAAATTTTAAGACTAGTTTTCAGAACCTGTTTTGTTCGCTGGTAAGAAGAAACTTTCCTTTTTATTTCGATTAGCTTTAAGCCTATTCCTGGTAATTACTTGCTTCTATATTTGTTTGTCGAGTCTCCTGTGTATTCATAATAGTCGATGTACTTATATTTTCTTCAACCTCTGCGAGTACAATATTCAATTACAGTACCACTTTTAGAACATTTTTTCCCTCTTTTTCTTCCTCATTAGCACACTCATTTTCTACACATTTATCTAACCACTTGAGGTGTTTACCTTCTCACATCATCTTGCATCTTAACCTTTAATGTACTTCTCGTGCACTCAGGCTCTTCCTCCCTATGGTCCTTATCTTCCATTCTTTTCACTCTCGTCAGCGTTATTCGTCATGAGCTTCTTTCTCCAACGTCTTACCCAAGCTGTTCTTTCATTTACTCCTTGACCTCTAGTCCTTCCCTCTTCCGTGTATAGCACTTACCTACACGCCTGGTGTCCCCCCCCCCACCCCACCCCATAAACGTTGCCTCCTCCCCAAGTGCTGGGTACACGCAATTACACGGAGAGTTGGTCCCGCAAGTGGCATTAGTTGGCTCACTCAACACCCCAAGAGATTGGCTCGGAGCAGAGTGTTTTGTTTTCCCAAGTGACCCATTTGCTGAGGAGGGCTTTGTGGTTGATGGGTTTTGTAGGTGAAAGTTATTGTGGCCTGGGACATAGTAGGGGGCACTTTTGTAAAGGTGGAGGCTTTTTTAAGTCATTGGTTTTGGTGGAATTCTTGGGAAAGTATTTTGAAGGAGAAAAATTGGAGACATTAAATACTAAAGTAGTTTTTTTTTTAAGAATTCTACAGTGGAAATTTGTTGTTTTGGCAAGAAATTATATAAGGTCTATTTGATGGTCTGAAAGTATGACAGGGGCCTGTATGTATGATAGTTTGTATGCATGAGGGAGGCTTGAACGTATGATTAGTGGAAGAAGGCATAATACCACTCCCTTTTGTTTTTTTCAAGAGACTGTTATTGTGTCGTGAATTTTTTCTATCAACAAACGCAAGGGATGGTATACGAGTCGTGATTTTTTTCTATGAAAATTAAACAGCACCCATCCATCATCCCTAATGTGCGATGACGTCATCAGCCAGCTAGTCTTCATCCTCCCTCAATAAGTCCGTTTTCCAAGATTACATATTTAATCACATTTTTCAATGATTTAATCCCATTCTCAGATTTATTCCCATTATCAAAGACTGATTATTTCTTGTTAAACATAAGAATGAACATAAGAATTGCAGAAGACCTATTAGGACCTTACAGTAACTCCTATTTATTTCCAGCCCATGTTGAATCATTAATTAACTGCCAGTATGAAATGAAAAACTGAAACTGAATAAACTAAGTAAAAAGCAAGGAAATAGCACAATGTTTGCACCCTTGTATTGGCCTGTCTTTCCCCCCCCCCCAAAAAAAAAATTTAAGTTATCTATTGTTTAATATTTATACCCACCATTGATATCCCCTTAGATTCATCCATTTAATCACGGCACCCATCTAGAGGCAATATGCAGAAGGCCCTATTAATATACTTTTATTATGCCCAATTATCTGCTGGTACACTTTACTCTTCACCTATTTGTTTCAATTCTTTGTAGTAACTAGTGAAAACTATTTAAATTGTGCTACTATACTACTATACAGGGATAACTACTATACAGAGACTTGCGTAGTAGTTATCCGTGTACAAAATGTGGCCCTTGTTCATCCATGGTGCCATCAGTGACTTCACCACACTACCTGAGAAACCATGTTGGTCGTTTCCGGAAATGTCAACATCGCTAGCAGAATACAGAATCATGTGTAACACTAACCTGTTTCACAGTCACAAAGAACAAAGAATTTAAATCCAAATCTGTTGTGTTTGGAGGGAATATACTGCTTAAATGCAACACGTTCTTTGAAAAGCACATGTGATTCGTCAATCACTAGCTTCTGTGCTGGTACTTAGAAATCTCTGAACTTTTCAATTACTTCATTCATATAGTGCCTGACTCGCCAAAGTCTATCATCCTCTGTTCGGTCCTCATTACTTGCAAAATGTAGACACCTGAGGAGTATCTGAAACCTGTCTCGGGACATATATTTCCTGAAGAAAGATGTTGGAATAGTCTAGTCTTTGCTCCAATAATTAGTGATAGCGTGTTTGACACAATGCTTCATCAACATACATATTGCTAAAAATACATACATCTCACCTACAGTTGTGTTTTTCCAACACTGCAATCGTGAATATTCTGTGATCTCTTTTTCCAATGAGTCGAGTCGCATGAAGATTCGTTTGGTGTTCAATATATTCCATGAGCGGCTCATCATTGAATGCTGTAAAATATTCCATTTCACTCATGTCCTCACCATTATCAAGGAAAAGGTCTGTAATCCCAACGTCTTTATTGTCAAAGGCAGGAATTAGAGGAATAAAATCGTCACCATCACTCCACACAAGTAAACCTGGTGTCCTGCGTGAGACAAAAGGGGCACGACTGCGAGGAAGCGATGTAAACCGTGGATCAGGAGCTGAAGCCCATCTACGTAAAGTAAGGCCGCTACGTGCACGTGAGGTGAAAGCACGTGAACATGAGTCTTTGTTCCTCATGTGGTGCCATGCAGCGGCACTTGGCTGGGAGAGATGCTGCCGACACGACAAATTCTCCCCCAGTAACACCACTGATACTAGCAACAGGCTCGGTTACACTATGCTCTGAATGCACTTCACTAAAACCAGAAAATGTGTCACCTTCCTCTGAATCGTCGCCCAAAATATCCTCATAGTCTAAATAAGCACAGGAACTGTGTGATCGTGGGTGAATTGGAGTAGACAATGGGCGAGGAGGCATGGGTGAGCATATAGGACTCGCCATGGGAGGAGGCTTGTTACGACCACTATGGGTCGCAACCGGGTTCTTTGCTGGAGGAACCAAAGTACTAGTATCCGACCCCAAGTCAGTAGTGGCTTTCAAGAAGTGAGCTTGGTAATGCAAGTAAAACACAAGGGGGTGGGGGGAGTTGAAAGGAATACGACACTTCATCAATTATCAATATATTCACATATTTTCTTTCCCATCACCTTAAATAGAATCATAAACGAAGTATTACTGCACTGATATATACACGTGTCGCTCTCATAGGACACCAAGCGCTCCTCGATGCTCATGCAATACAGCCTTGTCAACTTCCGTGTTTCCTCAACACACAGTACCATCCTCAATCAGTACTGAGAAACAAACGAGTCTACCCTAGCCATGGGCCAGCCTATCTACAGTATCACTAGATGCTCCTTGTGAACGCCCACAATCACTCTCCAGCCTGGTGCTGGCAGAGAACATCAGCCTCACGCTGCTGGGCCTGTACATGAACAAATACAAGGGTAGCGAACCCCTGGCAGGAGCTTCTTGCAACTAGCTAGTTACACTCCTCCGTAGTACCTCACTGTCGGTCGTCTCTTCCTCTAGCCAGTCCCGGGATACGCCGAATTCTGTCACTGCCACCTCACAGGCAGACAGCAGATACTACTCAGTTCCTCTTCGGCGACGGCTCACTGCTCACGTAAAGCAGAATGGAGTAGAGAGATAATTGGCTGCCCTGGGTAGACTGCCTCTCTTCGTACCACTGCAGCCCTACGTCGCCTCTGTGGATACAGACACGTCATCAGTAAACTGGCCAGTACTTGGGACACTTGGAAATACCACTTACGGACTCTGACATAAACATACAACTCTTCCCACAATAGATGGTGCTGATTTTCTAGGTGCCACCTCACCAGAGGTCAGCAACAGCGACTCTTCGGGCTGACCAGGGCAGGAATCTAGCGTCTCTTGCAGGTATCATACTGCCACCACCAGATGGCGTCGTCCAATTTGTGGGGGTTTAGGGAGCAGACTCACAGATGGCGTTGACGTCGCTGCTCCATTCTCCGACGATGGAGTCGGGTTCGTAACAAGGCTGTATCTCATTTTCACTGTCTATGCTACTATCATCGGTCAATTGTGTGTAGTCCTAATCAATGTCAGAGACATCAAAATCACTTTCCTCACCATTAGAAAATAATTCACTAGTTATTTGCTCTTGAGTGAGTGATTATGTGGTGCTTGCCCGGGAGGCATTCGGCCGTGTGCTCGACATGGTGACTGCTGGTAAACTGAGGCCTCCCACCCGTTACAAAATGGTGGCTGTTTACTATAGCCCCTGGGCAGCGAATGGGGGGGCCCCCCTCTACCCTGCTGGCCATTTAAATCTTGCACGGTACTACATCACGTCATATGACGCGATGCACAATTTATTGCAAGTTACTCAACCCTTCATATGACATGTTGCGCAGTTTAAGGGTTAAAGTGGTGTGTCACCACTTTGATGTGTCAACTTTGTAAACATGTTGGAATACACCATGTGTCAACTTTGTGAACATGTCAGAATACACCATGTGTCAACTTTGTGAACATGTCAGAATACACCATGTGTCAACTTTGTGAACATGTCGTAATACACCTTGTGTCAACTTTGTGAAAGTTTCGGAATATACCATGTGTCAGCTTTGTGAAAGTGTCGGAATAACCATGTGTCAACTTTGTGAAAGTGTCGGAATACACCATGTGTCAACTTTATGAAAGTGTTGGAATACACCATGTGTCAACTTTATGAAAGTGTTGGAATACACCATGTGTCAACTTTATGAAAGTGCCGAATACACCATGTGTCATCTTTGTGCAAGAGAAAACATGCACTTCCTTGGACATTGTATTGTTGACTGTCCCATACTGACTGACTTTCGCCCCACCCCCCTGGGTTGAGATATGCTGAAATCTGTAAAAACTATATGAATTCTGGAACACTTGATGATATGCTGGACTTGTACCTAAGAATGACTATGTAATGCATCAGAAATTCAATGTATGTGATGTAACTCTAACCTGAGCTTGTAAACGCATCTTTATCACCTTCAGTGGTTAAATACTTAATAGTGTTACGTACTCCTAGCTGAATACGTATATAAATTTAAAATAACTTGTTTTGTTCCATTATATCATTGCCTGAATATGTACACACATTGTGTTTTTGTAAATTATCGTGTGGTGTGGCAGCGTCAGTGGAGACAGGAGCCCGGTTGCTTTTCACACGTCTAATACCTGTTAGATTCGGGAAGTTAGAATTGCTGGACCTGTTCAGTTTGGGAGTTCCAGATGTCACTTTTATTTAGTTTATGTAATTGTTTATTTACTGTAATTAAGCAGGTGGCATTCTACTTATATATTTTGCAAGTAACTATTATATTTATTTTGCCTTCTTATGTGTTTTGAGAACAAGTGGTTGTTCAATTAGTTTTAAATATTAAAAAGTCTTTAGTTTCCATCCCTCATCCTGGATGAGGCAGAGGAGGAGAGGATTATGGGTAGCGACAGAGCGAGAGTCAGTAGCTTCAAGGGACTCGAAGGAATAACATGGGGGAGATAAGTCTTTACTTGTTGTTGTGCCATATTTTATTATATTATATTAGGTGAAAGACAATACTTTTTATTTGTTGTAATAGTTAACTTGACCATCTGTGTTTTTATATTATACTGTCTTGAATATATATATTATAAGTTATATGTATAATTCTTCAGTCCTAAAGGAAAGTTTTAAATAAGTGCTCATTACTTATTAAGGGGTTATACTGGTGACCCGCTCTTGTGAACAGCAGTTTTTAGTAACCCTAGACCTTTTTTAAAGTTGGCTGTTGTAGGGTCACGAGCCGTAACGTACGATAGGTAACAAATAGCACACTAGTTTCTACAGCAGCTATTTTACCCTGTCAAAGTAGGAGAGACATAAATGTATATGTGTATATGCATGTGTATACAGGACATGTGTAACCTGGTCAGAATTGCATTTCACTTTTGAAACCCACACTAATCACACAATGTAAAAAACATAACTCGAACAGTGTTTATGAAGGACAGACGTAAATCGGTGTATTTATGTATGTAGGTTAGATTAGCATTTTAAAAGCACTACAAACACCTGTGGTCGATTGTTCAATAAATCACTGAACTATATTTTTAACAGGTCTCTAACCCTGTCCATGGATGACAGAAGAAAATGAATATATGTTGCTTAGCATTGCAAATGTGTGGCCACGTCTGTGGTCAAAAATAATAATACTAAAAAAGGCTGTCATGTAACTGACACAGCAACCTGTCCTCAGGGAGGAGAAGGTACTTTGGAGGTAATCACTTCAAAAGTACTACATTATTAGTGTTATTTACTCCTTATGCATATTCAAGCTAGGTTAGGTTTTGTTGCATTAATATGTGTATTATTCTCAAACATGTGAGTTATGAAGTTTGAAAACTATTTGAGTATCCTCTAGAATTTCGTTTACAGAAAACTAAATTCTAGTGTTTGTTTTGGTGAAAATGAGTTATGCACAGACACTATATTTATAGTACAAAAAAAGTTATAACCTGAGAAAATTCTCTGTTTAGTACATTAGTGCAATTGCCAGTGTACAAGTACAGTGGTACCTTGCATAGCGATCGCCCCAAAAGGCGAACATTTTGAGTAATGAACGGCCCGATCGGCGTCAAATCGTCCTGTATGGCGAACGCTCGTTTGAGTAACGTCAACACTACATGGTGGGGTCGCGCTGCTTCTTGCACATTCTTGGACGCCAACGACGATGCACATAAATTATGTTGTTCTTGTTTAAAGATGCTAATGATGCTGGGATATAAAAGGGTGACTGCTGAGATGTTGCATAAGCATTGACGTTTTTGTAGAAAAAAAACGAAATTAAATTTCTGAAATACAACAAATGTCAATAAGGTTCGTTCGGTGTTCGGCAGGTAGGCTGCTCCATTATAACAATCTTTCTTTGTTTCAAATATGTTCCATTTGTTTTGTATTTGTCATTTACGTCTCAATAATGGAGTAGCCTACCTTTCATACACTGAACAAACCTATATGACATTTTCCTTTCTTCAAATGTGTTCAATATTTATTTTAAATTAGTCTTACAGCAAAAGGTTCGTTAGGTGGTCGGCAGGTAGGCTGCTCCATGTTTCTTACTTAAAAAAAAACGTAAACAATAAAAAAAAAAAAGGAAAAATTTTGAAAACCAGAACAAATGTCAAAAAGGTTCGTTCGGTGGTCTACAGGTAGGCTGCTCCATATTTCTTAAATACAAAAAAGAAAAAATACAAAAAAACAAACAATTTGATAAATGGACAAATGCCATAAAGGTTCGGTCAGTGTTTGTCGGGTAGGCTGCTCCATTATTGAGACGTAAGTGACAAATACAAAATATATGGAACACATTTGAAACAAAGAGAGTGTGTCATAATGGAGCAGCCTACCCGACAAACACTGACCGAACCTTTTGCTATAACAAATACGAAAGACTAGGGCTGCTGGCTGGGTTAGTACTGCGTGAGCAACCATTTGTGGCACACGTGCCTCTGGCTCCCAAACACCTGTCCGACACGGTGTTGAAAGATTGCACTCAGTCGGTGAAATTCAGACCTTATTGTTTGAAGAACATAAGGGTCATAATATTGGTGAAGCTAGGCACAATAAGGACTTAACACAACAGTCGGATGCAAGTGATACAGCACCTATGAGCAAGATATAGCGAGCGTATCCAGTTGTAGCTCTGAGCCCTACCCTTGCCCACCTATGCCATCTCCAATTGATATAGATGATACGTAGATGAATCATTTTCTGCATTCAGTGATGCTGCATCTGATACAAATACCATAGATGAACAGTGTTAGCGGCTAACGTGGTGGTGTTTTCCATTGATATTTTCAAGAATACCTGAACCTCTTCCAAACTGATGGACACTCTTTGAGGCTAGCTGAATCTCTTCCTGTGTTGGACCTTATAAAGCGATCTTTTCAAGACGACCTTACAATATGAGCTTTTCCTATAATCGTTTCGATACTACATTATGCTTTACAAGCTTGACTACATACCACCTACAAGTACTAAAGCCAAGGGTGCACGCGAGTGCGTTATTTGCAAGCACACAGAACGATGAAACAGAAAGCGAAAATCTATCTGTAGCTGGTGCAATGAGAGCAAAGTCGTGCTGTGTACCATGGACTACTTCATTGATTATTACGCACATCCAAAGTACTGAGTGTATAATACAGTGTGTTACTGTGTAAATAGTATGTGAAACTGTACATATTGTTATTTTACTGAATTTTTACCACGTAATATTGCTACAATAAACATTTATTGTGGACACATTACTGACACATGTATCACAGTTCCATGGAACATTCTACTGTATACATATTGTAAAGGTCACAAATATACATCATATACGATAAAAGAAACAAATATAATCGCATTGGAAATACATAGAACAAATACTTGAAAATATATTTGTGGCAACACGCGGTGCTTGAATGGCCTGCGTGACCGTGTCTGGGAGCTTCACACACGGGCGACCAGCCCCTTATGACGTCACAGCGCACCTTGTCCACGTCCTCATTGCCAAAGAAAGTGGAATTTGGTAATTACTTTTACACAGACATCAGGGAAGGTAATTTATCATTTTACAAAGAAAAATTATTTTTGGGAACACTTGATGTCATGCACACTGGGGGAATTTCACAATTAACACAATGCATCACAGTGGTTAAATGGGGACATTTGTTTTGTATGATGTTCGTTTCACATGACGAACACGGCGCCGGAACGAATTAAATTCGTTATTCGAGGTACCACTGTAAACTATTATTGGAACCGTAATGTGTTTTCAAACCCTCATCAATATGTATATAATTATCCAAGTGTTAAACCTAGGTAGTAGGTCATGAACATCACTTTAGTCTGAGAACAGTGACTGGTCAGTGTGCACTTTGTTCTTTCCTGTGACTTTGTAACTCTACTTATAACCATGTCATAAAAATTGGAAATCTTATGATAGCAACCTTATGCACAATAGTAAATGGGAAGAGACTTTCCTTTGGGTGAAAAAGGCAGTTCATAGCTCAGACTCTGCATATTGCAAACTTTATCACTAATATTGTTCCAAGAATTATCAGCCTCTTAAATCATGAACAGTTCAAAAAGCACCGTACGAGAACTTCATCTCAAGGCCAAACACAATGTAACACACACACACCCCATACAAAAATCAATGATAACGTCAAGGCCGCAAAGCTACAAACTGCTCTATGACCCCTCATAGTGCAATACATTCAGTTTACCATCCGAGTGATATAAAAAAGCACAGAGAGAGAAGTACACTTCGGTACAAAGTTACAAAGAACTTAATGCTTCTGCTTACTAAAATTTGTCATTTTGCCTTCACTAAAAACTTATCTCTTCTGAAGATTTTAAAAAATATGCAGAGTTGATGAATCTACAGGCATTTCCAATCAGAAACACGAGTGCTTCTCTGTACCATGAAAAGCATTAGTATAGTCAGTAGTTCATGCGAGGAAAATTAATACGTATTTTTATGAAAATGGGAAGATCTTTTCGCTTATTTTACTGTTACTGAACTAGTCAAATTAAAGTTAATACAAGATTCAAAGCCAGGATGATAAAACAAATGTTATCAGACAACAAAAGTTACTTGTTTTATGAAATGTCAAAACGTGTGGGGCAGAAATTTGAAAGACCGAACAGTGTAAATATGTTTGGCTTTATGTGGCTTTTCACGTAGTGTTTGGCTTCACAGTCTGATTATAATCTGACAACCCCATGTGTTAGTAGTTCCACAGCCTCAACCACTACGTCCTGACAGCTTCAGCTCCTGGTCCCAAATCCACTTGTGACTACTCACTTAAAGTGCTCGGCCAATCTGTTGATCATTCTCTGTAATGCTTACATGCCAACACAACCTTATTAATCCACAATAACATTATCATCACATATAAAGACCATCACTTTAGTCTTCCTGAACCATTCATGCTGGATCCACTGCAGAGGATCAACGTAGATAACGTTGTTCCAACTATCTTCGCGTTGATCGAACATATTAACGTTGTTCCAATATAGATAACATTGACCAAACGTTAAAAACGTTTTGCAAATACTCATAACGTGGATCAAACGTCAACCAGACTTTAATTGCAGCTACTCGATCATGTTTGCATGATGCAATATGGTTGCAAGTAGGTAAAGAGAAGACGTAACACTCACCGGCTTCGTGACTGTTGAACACTTTCTCCTGTGACGTCCGCTTCTTCCTGGGAAAACCTTACCTGGGAAAACATAGATGGAGGAATACTCATTAGGAAATTGTCAAAACTGAAGTTATTAGGTAAAAGTTCCCGGGATTGGGAAAAAGCTCACAAGATTGGCCAAAAAATCTCAAGATTGGACAAAAAGTTTTCGAGATTGGATAAAAAACTAATTCTGATGCTAACAACGATGAGGGCAAATGTTATCATGGCTAAAGTGACAGTACAATGTCATCATAGCTAAGCTCACAGGGCAAATGTTATCATGGCTAAGATGACAGGGCAAATGTTACAAAGGCAAAGATAAAAGGAAGAATGTTCTGGTAGATGAGATGGAACAAATGTAGGATTGATGTGGTTTTTGCCACCATTTGTTGCAAGCTTACTGTGCAGCTAATGAGCACAGTATGCATCCCATACTAGTCCTGGGATTGTAATGTATTGTGCACTCCCTACTCTGGGTGGTAATGTATTGTGAACTCAAAAATCCCCCTGGGGTGCTAGTGTACTGTGCACTGCATACTCACCCTGGGGTAGTAGTGTATTGTGCACCCATACTCACCCTAGGGGTGGTAGTGTATTGAGTACCCCAATAACCAATCTTGGGGGTTGTGTAGTACACTTTGCATCCAAGTAGTGTAGTAGTGTAAAAGGTGACTACGGCCGTGCATGGCCATCTTGTTGCATGGTTATGATCTCGCACAGGATGATGTTACAAGGTGATGATCGTACAAGACCATTATGTTGCAGGATGTTGTAAGATCGTACAAGGACTAAAATTGAAAGTTGCAAGTTAACCCAATGAAAGAGAAAAATCAAAATATATTGAACAAGTATCAAAATATATTGAACAAGTATCAAAATATATTGAACAAGTATCAAAATAGATCTTAAAGGGAAAATATAAAAAGAGAATCGTTCAGTGAAAGTAGATTTTATAGTAGGTAGATTCCTTTTTCAGGTAGAGGTTCCTGTTTAGGTAGAATGTTTCACTATATGTAATGTATAAATAGGACTAACAAAATAAATAGTAAATGGAGAGATAGAGCATTAGAGTTATATTGCAATAAAAACAATTTAAAGATGTTTAGTGAGTATTGGTAGTTAGTGTTAGTGAAATAAAAGAGAGTCGTCTATCACTAAATGACGTTAGGTAGGGTAGTGTTAAAGTACGTATTTAAGAGAGAGAGAAAAATATTATATTTCACTTACAGGAGTTTGTCATCACCACTGCCCACCACAACTCCACCAACCACCACGAGTATTTCACCAGACAGTACACCCTCGTCTTCCACCCCAGGGCTCGTCTTGACTAACCATCAACCAACCCGCCTGCCCACTCCCCACCCATACATTCGCATTGCCCCACCTCGCCCATCCCACTCTCCCGCCCCGCCCGCCTGCTGGCCACCTGCACGCCCGCTCACCCTACCATGGCTGGCGCTGTGAGTACAATACTTAGTATCAAGGTTTCAGTCATAAGCATTATCTTGTCACATCGAGTTATCCATCTTGCTTTTTGTCTAATCTAGTAAATTGATACTTAATATATGAATAAATAAATATCATCATATGAACTACATAAGTAGAAACTTCCTTATGGTGAGAGAGAGGGAAAGAGAGATCACAATCCATGCTCTATCTCAGCCTGTACTCCATGCTCCGCATTCCACATCCTCCACCTACTTTCGCTGCTCCTCAGGTTATGGCCCACCCCCCCACTTACACCCTGCTTCTCCACAAACTCCATCGAACGTCACCCATCCACCTTAACCCTAACGATCCCCTCACCTCCTCATACTCACCCTGGGGTGGTAGTGTATTGTGCACCCCATACTCACCCTGGAGTGGTAGTGTATTGTGCACCCCATACCCACCCCGGGTAGTAATGAGCACCCCATACTCACCCTGGGGTGGTAATATACTGTGCACCCCCATACTCCTCCTGGGGTGGAAGTGTACTGTGCACCCACATACTCTACCTGGGGAGGTAGTATACTGTGCACCCCATACTCATCCTGGAGTGGTAGTGTATTATGCACCCCATACTCACCCTGGGGTGGTAGTGTATTGTGCACCCGATACTCACCCCGGGGTGGTAGAGTAATGAGCACCCCCATACTCACCCCGGGGTGGTAGTGTACTGTGCACCCGATACTCACCCCGGGGTTGTAGAGTACTGTGCATCAGTAGTAGGGATGACAGGTACAGAGTATTTTTTTTTTCTCAGAAAAATCCCGTTTAAGACACAGGGTTTCCAAGTAAACTCTACAGACAATTTTTGTTTGTTTTCAAAATCGAGAATTTTATTTATTATTGGGTATATTTTTACCCAAACCCACCATCCCACTTAACATTAAGTGGGATGGTGGGTTTGGGTAAAAATATACAAAGAGGAGAAACAAAACTACATCTGAAAGGTTAGGATAAGGATAATATATTCAACAAAACACAACAAACAAATAAACTATATCGGAAAGGTTAGGTTAAAGGGTGGGGAATAAGAACAAATGATATCCAACACAACACATACATTAAGATCAAAGAGGTTAGGGTAAGGAGAGAAAAATAAGAACAATTATACCAAACATAATAACTACACTATGGTTAAAGGGGTTAGGTTATAGGGGGGAAGAATAAGAACATTTATTACAAATATAATAAATACAACTTATGTGCAACTTGATGAACTTTAACAAATAACCCTTGAAAAGCAAAAATAACCATTTGAGAAATTAACCCTTGAACCGAGTAAAATGCCTATATATAACAAAATCCTTTGAAATGCTTAAACACCAAATTTTTAACAAATAGCAATTGAAATGCATAAATGACCATTTGAGAAAAATACCCATTGAAATGAACAAATGAATATCAGACAATGATCAACGAAACACAAAAGACAAGCAGGAATAATTATGTAAATTAGGTTAGGTTAGTTAAGTTAGGTTAGGTATGTTAGGTTAGGTTATGCAAGTTAGGATAGGTAAGTTAGGTTAGGTTATGCAAGTTAAGTTAGGATAGGTAAGTTAATTTAGGTTAGTTTAAGTTAGGTTGGGATATTTTAGGTTAAGTTGGGTATGTTAGGTTAGGTTAAGTTAGGTATGTTAGGTTAGGTTAGGTAATGCAAGTTAAGTTAGGATAGGTAAGTTGGGATAGGTAAGTTAGGTTACGTTAAATTCGGTTAGGTAAGTTAGGTTAGGTTAGTTAAGTTAGGATCGGTTAGGTTAGGTTTGGTTGGTTAGGTTAGGTTTAGGAACGTTATGTTAGGTAAGTAACATTAGGTGGGGAGGATAGGTTAGGTAGGTTTATGCAGTGTTGTTCAGAGAACAGTTTTAAAGGTAAAGTGTTTAAGAAAATATATATTAACAGAAGTGTAAGTTTGATATGAAAAGCTGAACTAGTTACGTTTTGGAGAGAAATTTTATGACTGAAGATGTCTCAGAGAACAACATTGATGTCTTAAAGAATAACTTGATGGAAGAAGGAGAGTTTCATTGATGAACAAAGGTGTCAGAGAACAACACTGATGAACGAAGGTGAGTTAGAGATTACCTTTGATGACACTGAAATAGCTTTGGTGACTTGGAGAACAACTTTGATGACTGAGATTAACTTTTGATAGCCTTGAGAATAACTTTTTGATGTCTTAGAGAACAACATTGATGTCATTGAGAACAACATTGAAGATTGAGATTACCTTTGATGGCTCTGAGAATAACTTTTGATGACTGAGATTAACTTTTTGATAGCTCTGAGAATAACTTTTGGTGACATAGAGAACCACTTTGATGACTGAGATTATCTTTCATGACTTAGAGATTAGCTTTTGGGGACGTGAGAATACCTTTGATGACTCTGGGAATACCTTAGATGAACAAAGATATCTTACAGAACAACTTTGATGACCGAGATTAACTTTAGAAATCTCTGAGAATAACTTTGATGGAAGAAGATGTCCGAGATTAACTTTTTGATAGCTCTGAGATTAACTTATGTGGACATGAGTAGTATTTTATGTCCTTGAGTGTGTCTTTGGGTGTGTCCTTGATGTATCGAAGAGTATTTTTGGCGTCTCGAAGAGTAACTTTGATGTCTCGAAGAGTAGCTTGGGTGTGTCTGAGTGTGTCCTAGATGTCTCGAAGAGTGTCCTTGACTAATTTTTCTTACTAACGAGGCAAAATTTTAGTTACATTTTACTATTTTTTAGCGAAGTGAAAGGTTACTTTAGTTATGAAAGTGTGGAACGAGGCTACATTTGACTATTTTTTCTTTCTAACGAGACAAAATTTTAGTTACATTTGACAATTTTTGTACTATACGATGTATGCTGTTAGTTACGAAAGTGTGGGACGAAGTTACATTTGGCTATTTTTTCTTATGTATCGACACATAATTTTAGTTAGGAACAGTGATGAATATGACTATTTTTTGTTGACTGACGAATAATTTTAGTTAAGAAATGGTGAACAAGACTATTTTCAGTAGATTGACGATGGATAAAGTTAGTTATGAACAGTAATGGAAAGTTTCCTTTGACTTTTTTTAAGCTAAGAGAAAGGTTATTTTAGTTAAGAACAGTGTTGAACGAGATTAATCCAGACTATTTTCTGTTGATTGACAAATAATTTTTAGTTAAGAAGTTACAAGAAAAGTTTGTCTTTATAAATTTGGTACTGAATAAAGGGTAGATTTGTTTAAGAACAGTGTTGGTAAGAAATAAGTTGACTACGAGAATTACTTTGACGTAGTTTTGCAAATAAAACTGGGTGACTAAATTTGTTGGGGGAACTGTATTGCTGTTGATAATATTTGACAAAGAACTAGTTACTGAACGGAAGTGACAATGGTATATTTTATTTTAAAAGAACATGTAAAAGAATGTGTTGAACATAATGAATATACTGAGAACATGACAAAGCACACACAGAACACATAAGAAAATGTGAGGAACATGGTGAACATACAGGGAAAATGAGAAAGAACGAAGAGAACATGAATATGAAGCTAATGAATAAATAAATATTCTATTATAAAAGCTAATGAATATAAAAAGCTAATGAACACAGTGAACATAGGGGAATATGCCAAAACACAGAGAACATGTAAGTGAAGGCGATGAACACAGTGAACATGCAGGCAATATGAATTTACAGTGAACATATGGGGAACATGACAGAGAACATGTAAGAAAAGCTGATGAACACAGTGAACATGCAGGGAACATGATAATAAACATAGGGAATACAAAGAATTAACACTGAATATGTGAGGAACATGACGGGAATTTGTAGAGAACATTATCAGAATATGACAATGAACATAGAAAATATGCAAATACAGTACGATTATTGAAGGTTTTGATAAGTTGGGAAATGGGAGAGATGAAGGAGGAGGCAAGGGATGAGAAGGTAAGGGGGAGTAGGGGGTGAGGGTGAGATGAAGGGTGAAAGGGCGTTGGGGGAGGTAATGGAAGAGAAGGTAAGGTGCGATTTTTGACCGTGTGATTATTGCTTACTTGGGTAAACAAAAGGTATTGAAGGTAAGGTGTTATATGACAGTGTGAATATTAGCACGTTAGTGATTATTTAAATAGCTGAGTACAAAAAGGGTATTAAAGGATATGATGTTTACTTTGATAGACTGGAGAAGGCCTTGATCTGAATTAATTTGATGAACTAAAATCGGAGGACAGGAACTGGAGCTCTGTTATTGTCCTGATTTATTTTACTACGTTTGAAATATGACTTTTTAAAATTTCAGGGAAATAGGACTGCTAGTATTGAATCTACGAGAGAGAACTAAGGTGGGGGACCGGAGCTGGAGCTCGTTAACTGTTTTGGTTTGATTTACTACGTTTGAAGTATGTCTGCTTTAAATTTCAGGGAAATTGGTCTGTTACTAAAGAACTTGTACAAATGAACTAAGGTGGGGGACATGAGCTGGAGCTCAGTAAATGACTTGATCATATTTACTGTAAAGATATGAGAGGGAACTAAGGCTGAGGACTGGAGGTAGAGTTTGGTAATTGTTTGGATTTACTGAACTATGTCTGAAATACAGCAAGTATAAATTTTAGGAACATTGATAGGATATTAACGAAGATACAGTAAGGGGTTATGGCGGAGACAGGAGCTAGAACTCGGTAATTGTTCGGATCTTATTAACTACGTCTGAAATATGACTTTAAAATTGGGCTATTAGTAGCGAAAATGCGGTCTCTGTCAAATTTGAGTTTTCAATTGGACTGATAATATTTTAATCTCCTCCACAAGAACTCTTTAAGAATGCAAACTTCTATGAAATTATTTTCCTCATATGAACTCTTAATAAATTTCTATGAATATATTCTCTGAAAATGGTCTTTGAAAAAATGTTCGATTTTGAAAATAAACAAAAATTGTCCATAGAGTTTATCTGGAAACCCTTTGTCTTAAACAGAATTTTTCTGAAAAACAAAATCCTCTCTACGCTGTCATCCCAACTACTTGCACCCCCATACTCACCCTGGGATGGTAGTGTACTGTGCACCCCATACTCACCCTGGGGTTGTTGTGTACTGTGCACCCCATACTCACCCTGGGGTGGTAGTGTACTGTGCACCCAATACTCACCCTGGGGTGGTTGTGTACTGTGCACCCCATACTCACCCTGGGATGGTAGTGTACTGTGCACCCCATACTCACCCTGGGGTTGTTGTGTACTGTGCACCCCATACTCACCCTGGGATGGTAGTGTACTGTGCACCCCATACTCACCCTGGGGTTGTGTACTGTGCACCCCATACTCACCCTGGGGTGGTAGTGTACTGTGCACCCAATACTCACCCTGGGGTTGTTGTGTACTGTGCACCCCATACTCACCCTGGGGTGGTAGTGTACTGTGCACCCAATACTCACCCTGGGGTGGCAGTGTACTGTGCACCCCATACTCACCCTGGGGTGGTAGTGTACTGTGCACCCCATACTCACCCTGGGGTGGTAGTGTACTGTGCACCCCATACTCACCCTGGGGTGGTAGTGTACTGTGCACCCCATACTCACCCTGGGGTGGTAGTGTACTGTGCACCCCATACTCACCCTGGGGTGGTAGTGTATTTTTCTCCCCATACTCAACCTTGGGGTGGTAGTGTATTTTTCTCCCCATACTCACCCTGGGGTGGTAGTGTATTTTTCTCCCCATACTCAACCTTGGGGTGGTAGTGTATTTTTCTCCCCATACTCACCCTGGGATGGTAGTGTATTTTTCTCCCCATACTCAACCTTGGGGTGGTAGTGTATTTTTCTCCCCATACTCACACTGGGGTGGTAGTGTACTGTATACCCTATACTCAATATGGGGTGGTAGTGTATTGTGCACTCCATACTCACCCTGGGGTGGTAGTGTATTGTGCACCCAATACTCACCCTGGGGAGGCAGTATATTATGCACCCCCATACTCACCCTTGAGTTGGTGGTATATTGTGCACCCCATACTCACCCTGGGGGTGGTAGTGTATTGTGCACCCCCTACTCTTTTGTGGTAGTGTATTGCGAACTCAAAAATTGCCCTGGGGTGCTAGCACTGCATACTCATCCTGGGGTAGTATTGTATTTTACACCTCATATTCATCCTAGAATTGTATTCTATTGTGCATTCCCAATACTCACCTTTCAGGTGGTAGTATATTGTGTTCCCCCAATTTTCAACCTGGGGCTGGTTTGCATCCAAGTAATGTTAAAGGTGACTAAGACTGTGCATGGCCATCTTGTTGCAAGGTCAGGGACCAGATTCACGAAGCAGTTGCGCAAGTACTTACGAACGTGTACGTCTTTCCTGAATCTTTGACGGCTTTGGTTACATTTATTAAGCAGTTTATAAGCATGAAAACTTGCCAATCAACTGTTGTTATTGTGTACCCGAACCCGACAATCGACTTGAGAATGGTCCAGGACGGACCGAAACGTCGTTGTCCCTTCACCTTCTAGTGTGTGGTCTGGTCGCCTGTTGTTATTATTATAAACAGCCTCCTGGTGCTTTGGAACTCATTCACCGTTTAATAATTGTAAACAAGGTCGCCTGTTGTTATTGTTATAAACAGCCTCCTGGTGCTTTGGAGCTCATTCACCGTTTAATAATTGTAAACAAAGCCGCCTAAGATTGAGAAAAGATGGACAGGTTCGTAAGTGCTTGCATAACTGCTTCGTGAATCTGGCCCCACGATCTTGCACAGGGTGATCTTGCAAGGTGATGATCCTGCAGGAGAATGATGTTGCAAGATCGTGCATAGGACTAAAAATTTAAAGTTGCAAGTTATTGTAATGAAAAGAGAAAAATCATAATATGTCGTACAAGTATCAAAATAGATATTAAAAGAAAAATATGAAAAAGAATCGTTCAGTGAAAGTAGATTTTATAGTAGGTAGGAGATTCCTTTTCAGGTGGAGGTTCCTATTTAGGTTTAATGTTTCACTATAAATAACGTAATAAGTGATGATAAGAGGACTAACAAAATAAATAGTAAATGGAGAGATAGAGCATTAGAGTTATATTGCAATAGATACAATTAAAAGTAGGTTAGTGAGTATTGGTAGTTAGTATTAGTGAAATAAAGTGAGTCGTCTATCACTATATGACTTTAGGTAGGTAAAATAGTGTTTATGTATGTAATTAAGAGAGAGAGAGAACAAAAGAAATCGTATTTAACTTACTTACAGGAGTTTGTCATCACCACTGCCCACCACCACTCCACTACTAACCATGAGTATGTAAGCAGATAGTACACCATTCTCTTACAACCCAGGGCTCGTCTTGACTATCCATCAACCAACCCG
>NC_091166.1:32628376-32645420 GCF_040958095.1 Procambarus clarkii
CCTCTGTACATTCTTCATTCACTTTTATACATGCTTCACGCACATCCATACATGCTACACGCACCTCTATGCTTGCGTCACACACAATTTATACATCCTGTATACACATGTATACATGCTTCACGCTCCTCTATACTTGCTTCAGGCACACGTAAACATGTTTAAGGCACTTATGTACATGCTTCAAAGACCTCTATACATGCTTCACGCATATCCATACATGACTCGCACACTTCTATACATGCCCCACGGACATCAAAACATGCTACATACACATCAATTAATGCCTCACGCACATCTATACATGCTTCCCGTACCTCTATGCATACTTCACGCACATTTATACATGCTTCATGCACATCTATACATGCCTCACGCATTTGTATACATGTCTCACGCACATTTATACATGCATCACACACATGTAAACATGCACTACGCACATCTATACATGCTTCATGCACATATATTCATGCCTCACACACTTCGATATATGCTTCACGCACACCTATACATGCCTCACGCACATTATACATGCCTCTCACTCTTCTATAAATGCCTCACGCACATCTATACATGCTTCACGCACTTCTATACATGCCTCACGCACATTATACATGCCTCTCACTCTTCTATAAATGCCTCACGCACATCTATACATGCTTCACGCACTTCTATACATGCTTCACGCACTTCTATACATGCTTCACGCACTTTTATACATGCTTCACGCACTTCTATACATGCTTCATGCACTTCTATACATGCTTCACGCACTTCTATACATGCTTCACGCACTTCTATACATGCTTCACGCACCTCTATACATGCTTCTGGGACATATATACATATTCAGGGACATCTATACATAGATCACGCATTTCTATACATTCTTCACGCACATCTATACATGTCTCACGCACATTTATACATTCTTCACACACATCTATACATGCTTCACACACATCTATGCTTGCCTCACGCATATCTATACATGCCTCACGCATATCTATACATGCCTCACGTGCATCTATACATACCACACGCACTTCTATACATACCACACGCACTTCTATACATGCTTCACGCACATTCTATACATACTTCACCCTCTTCTATATATGTTTCACGCATTTCTATACATGTTATGATCCCAGGCAGCCGAGAAACGAGTCTCCCCTTTGAGAATTATTCTATCAAGCCTGACCTGACTAGAAGGTCTAGTAAATATAGAGGTGAAGACACAGATGTAAAAGAGCTGGTTGGATTTGATAAACAATTTGAGATTATGGGCAGTAAATAAGAAAATAGATAAATGACTGGTTAGGAGATGTGGATAATTTGCTGGAGGTGTGAGGCTCGCTTCTGGAGGGCTTTGACCCTCACTTGAGTACCAGACATTGCAAGGAGAAGCTGTGCTCCAGTTGAGCTCCCGTTAGAAAGGAACCCCTAGTGATATATCTCCAAGAGAAGAAAAGTGTGCAGACGTGCCAGCTGTGGTATCGAGCTGGGAACGTTGTGTTCTCAAGTCCTGGACGGCGAGGAGAGTTTGTCAAGCTGCGCAGAGACATTTTCGTGGGCTGTGGGAGCGCCCTGACCAGACTCCGTCAGAGGGGAGGGCGCCCTCGACTAGACAATCTGTGGTTAGTCTTTGGGGAAGAAGTTGCTGAGAACTTCGAAGCCAGCACAGAGGGAGTTGTTGATGAGACTCCAAGGTAGTGGAGCAGAGGACCTCGAGCTGTGAGGAGAAGCAGTGAAGAGGAGTGTCACGTGCTTCTGTAGAGGTGGTGAAGCACCATATTTGCCCAAGGAAAACTTCATGGTGTAGCAGCCTGGAGGAGCCGCAGAGGATCCTGGTAGTTAAACCCGGAAGAACCTGAAGAGATCAGGGTAGTGAACTTCCAGAGGTGGAAGGGAAGTTCTAAATGATTACTTGTAGGGAGTTGATAGAGTGTTTGGTTGTCATTAGCGTGCAAGACGCAGTGAAAGGTGAGGGATTGTTTGCCATTCTTGTGCCGAGGAGTGTTTATACTGAAGTATAGAGTTACAGTCGTAGGATGGATTACCTACAGTTGTATGTGTTCTAGGACTGATAGGGTGATCGATGGATCATTGTTGTATATCGAGGAACATTTATACTGATATATATGTTATTGCATTCATACGCCAATTTTCCTTGCACATGTTTACAGATGTATATTCCCTTGCTGGTAGCGCAACATTGTATTATTAGACTTGACCTACTTGAGGAGGTTGGTAATATTAGGTGATGAATCAGGAGATAGGATACCACTTGATAAGCGTTTGATAGAGTTCTGATGGTGTTGGAGTGCAACCTGACTGAAATAGTATAGAGTGTAGGATTCATTATTATTATTATTATGTGTATGTATTGTATGTGCTTTGTCCAGTAAATATATTCAAATTTGCTGGAGTTTGCCCTTGTCCTAGTGAGGCTTCCCAGGAAGTAGTAGAGAAGGAGAGAGAGAGAACCAAGAACCACAGCTGTGGACAGGGTAGAACAGAAAACTAACAAGTCAAAGGGGATTGAGGAGATCATATCACATAAGGAGAGAGTGGGGAGTCACAGCGGCTCGAGTGGGTGTGTGCACGTGACAACGAGGCTAAGTATTGGAGCTGTGTCCCCTAAATGTGTGACGTTGAGCCCCTCTTCAAGAACCAGAAGCGCCCAGCGTGATCTCCTGGTAAAGTATAAACACTCTACCGAGTTGTGGGTTGGGTTGTCCAGAAAGAAGGATCAACAACGACAACACCACCAACCCACAATATAAGAAATTGGGGGCCTGTGTCCGGGAGAGTGAACTGACACACCCACACCCTGTCCAAGAGTGGATTCGTACCTTACCTTGAGGTTACCTTGAGGTGCTTCCGGGGCTTAGCGTCCCCGCGGCCCGGTCGTCGACCAGGCCTCTTGGTTGCTGGACTGATCAACCGGGTTGTTGGACGCGGCTGCTCGCAGCCTGACGTATGAGTCACTGCCTGGTTGATCAGGTATCCTTTGGAGGTGCTTATCCAGTTCTCTCTTGAACACTGTGAGGGGTCGGCCAGTTATGCCCCTTATGTGTAGCGGAAGCGTGTTGAACAGTCTCGGGCCTCTGATGATGATAGAGTTCTCTCTCAGAGTACCTGTTGCACCTCCGCTTTTCAACGGGGGTATTCTGCACATCCTGCCATGTCTTCTGGTCTCATGTGATGTTATTTCTGTGTGCAGGTTTGGGACCAGCCCCTCTAACATTTTCCACGTGTAAATTATTATATATCTCTCCCACCTGCGCTCAAGGGAGTACAGATTTAGGCTCTTTAGTCGGTCGCAATAGTTTAGGTGTTTTACTGAGTGAATTCTAGCAGTATAGGATCTCTGCACGCTCTCCAGGTCGGCAATTTCTCCAGCTTTGAAAGGGGCTGTCATTGTGCAGCAGTACTCCACTCTAGAGAGCACAAGCGTTTTGAAAAGTGTCATCATCGGTATAGCATCTCTAGTGTGAAAAGTTCTTGTTATCCAACCTGTCATTTTTCTTGCAGTTGTGACGGCTACTTTATTGTGTTCTTTAAAGGTAAGGTCTTCCGACGTACACCCCTTGTTGAAATAGATACACTGTGTGACTGCAGGTGTCACAGTTTTTTTTTTCAGGTGTATATTCTCTCTTTTGGGAAGACTCACAGGACAAAGATGGATAAGGTGCAAACGTTTGTGGAGTCAGGCAAGCCTGAGGACTTGGAAGGTTGCACGAGGGATCAATTAAAACAAATAGCAAAAAATGGGGCATTAGGTTGAAAGCATCTAAAGTAGCTGGGATGAGGGATGAGATCCTGAGGCAGTTGAGAGCCAAGAGTGAAGCGGCAGAACAAGTAGCCCAGAAAGGAGCTGAAAGTGGAAAGGAGGATGATGGGCAGGATGAAGTGAGATCCCAGGGATCGAGTAGGAGCAGCAAGAGTAGCCGCAGTAGCAGGAGTAGCCGGAATGGGAGCTTGGAGAGATTCCAGTTAGAGCTCCAGATGCAGCGTGTGGAGAGACAGTTCCAGCTGGAAAAGATTAAATTAGAACTCCAGATGAAAAAGGAAGCCGAGAAGGAAAAAGAGAAAGCCAGGCTGAAAGTAGAAAAAGAGAAAACCAGACTGGAGGTAGAAAAAGAGAAAGCAAGACTAGAGATGGAGCAAGAAAAAGAGAAAGCAAGACTCGGTGGAGAAAGAAAAAGCCCAGGTCGAAAAAGAAAGAGAACGAAACAAATGCAAATAGAAGCGAATAGAACCTTGGCTGAACAAAGGATTGAACATGGGTTGCCAGAGAGCACCACCCAGGTATCACACTCACCAGATGTTAAGGTTAGGGAGAAGGACATTCCCTTGTTTGTGCCCGAAGAGGCAGAGAGCTTTTTTGAACACTTTGAAAAGGTAGCCAGCATCAAGGAGTGGCCACAGGAGGGATGGGCCCAGCTGGTCCAGTTAAGATTGACCGGTGCAGCCAGGGAGGCATACACCCAATTGTCACTAGAAGAGTGCCAGGATTATGCCACAGTAAAGAGCAGCATACTGCGCTCGTTTCAGTTAACCCCAGAAGCTTATAGGAAGCGCTTCAGAGAGATGGTGAAGGTCGGAGCATGTACCTTTGCTGAGACGGCAAGGGATCTGGAAAGACGATTCCAAAATGGATTAAGGCTGCCGGAGTTGGATCTTACGCTGACCTGAAGCAATTGATGGTCATGGAGAAGATCTTAGAAATGATGCATCCCGAAACAAAGTTCAAGATCCAAGAAGCAGGGGTAAAGGAGGTGAAAGAGGCCGCAGATAGGGCAAATATGATTACTGAAGCATACAAGAGCTTGAGGAAGAACAGAGTGAAAAATGAGGTGAGACGCAACAATGGCAGATCCAGTGGAGTCTGGTGAGGAAGAAATTATGAAAGACCCAGAGGAGTCTGGGGTGAGAAGAATTTTGATAAATGGCCAGATAAACGTGAGTACCCTAAAACTCAGTAGAGTAGGTCGCGCACTTCGTCTGAAAGTGAGGATGGAGGAGCTAAACGAGAAACTAATCGTGATCCAGGAAATCAAGAGTCCAGTAAAGCCCCACAGAGTGCAGGTAGTATGCCTGGCCCGAGGAACTCTCATGCGAGTGGACAAAGTCAGAGATACTCTGGTACATATAGAAGAAACTTTTCCCAGATGAGATGTTACCAATGTAACAGGTTAGGTCACGTGATGCAAGATCGTAGGCAGGGCAAAAGAGTTGTGACCCTGGCCATGTGTGACCCCCGAAATAAATATACTAATGTGTTCCAAGATAAACCACAGAAGGTGAACTTAGTGAACGAGAGGTATAGTCCGTTCATGAGTAAAGGTTGGATCAGTATAAGAGGCCAACCTGAAGTAAAAGTTTGTATTTTAAGAGATACCGGAGCTAATCAGCTTGATTACGTAAGCTTGATTACGAGAAGCCTGATTGGGAGTGATCGACGGTTAGCTGGCAGGAGTAAGATGAGGGTATATGAGTTATTGTCTGAGAGTGACATGCCCGTATGTGCTGTCCAGCTAAGGTCGGAATATGTGTCGGCAGAGGTGATGTTGGGAGTATACCCCGACATACCTATTCCAGGAGTCCAAGTGATCCTGGGGAATGACTTGTGCGGGACGAAGGTGTTGCCAAGAATCACGGCGGAGACTGTGCCAGAGGAGTGCCCAGAAGGCCACGGCACGGGTGGGACACCTGAGAGTGCGAACCTGACTGACATCCGAGGAGATGCGTCAGGAGACCGCCAAGCCATTGAAAAGCCTGTCTCGGTAGTGACGAAGGCAGAAGTGGCCAACAAGGAAGACGCTGGAGAAGATGAGACAGTGTCAATTCAGCCGGTAGAAGATATCGACATAGATATAGCGTGGTTGTTTGATGAAGGTCCAGCCCAGGAAAATGAAGTTTCGGTGAGGTCAAAAGTGAAGATGACCCAGCCAAAGTAGAATCATGTGAAGAGAGCGGACCTGAGTAGAGCCCAGACTGCTGAAATTAAGAGTCGGAAGGCGAATACAACTGTGCCGAGTAGAAATAAAGAAGGATATGGACATACTGAGGACGGGAGTAGAGCGTTAAGTTGTCCACGAGCAGAGAGGCATATGGATAGTGGAGTTAAGTCTGTTTGGTACTGCTAAACTCGTCAACCTGTCCTCGTCCCCACCCACATATACTTGTTCGGCTGAAGGCATATTGTCAAGTTCCTCTTTAGTAAATACAGATATAAAATATTTATTAAAAATACTACTCATCTCTTCATCATTATCTGTTATTTGACCTCTCACCTGTTAGGTGAGGTTGTATATATAGGATTTATAACATCTTAGAGGTAATGATCCAGCATGTTCATAAAATAGTGTAAATTTACTTATTTGAGGTTCGAGCTAAAGCTAACTTATGTAATGTATAGACGGAGGTGACATAGGCTTGTATATGGGGATATGTGATGCTCATATTTAGTTAGTTTAACTTTTGCAAGGTTGAATTTGATTAAATTTGTCTAGTATAAGTTTAATTTTTGATAGATATAGATGAATTTAGGTTCTAATTGGTTGCATTTTTGATAGGATAGAGTAAATTTGATTAAATTATCATAGAAATTACTAACTTCGCCTACCCCTCCACCTGTCCCTAACATAATTAAGGCAAGAACCAATAAGTCTGTTGGATGGTTTGCCTAAATATATATGGGTGACATGATTGAAGAAGATGTAACAACGGTGCATTAATATGGTATTAAAAACAATGAACATATGTTAGATGAATTGTCTAGCACTAATAATGTTGAAACATTAATGGAAAATGTATGTTTTTATATTGAGCTCATAGGATGTCAGACGTATCATTCATTTATGCGAAATTCTGACTTGGGGAGGGGAGAGGGGGGGGAGGGGGGGGTGAAACTTGGATTGTGAAACTTTTGGGGGTGAAATTTGAAACTGGTCAAACTCAGCATATTATAAATAACGTCCTAAACATACCTAGAAAAAATATCATGCAAATTGTGTATTGTTTGGCCTAGTTGGTTGTATTTGTACAAATAGCATAATTCTTATACTTGTGCAAGTTGTGTATTAATTTGTGCAGGTTATGTATTTTGTATACGTTGTATGATGACTGCAATTATGTATTGATTATATTCCCACAAAATGTGTATTGTTTGTGCAAGTTGTGTATTAATTGTACATGTTTTTGAATGTGTATTTGTGGAATTGAGCAGTTGTGTTCATATTTAGGCTAGTTGTGTATTGATTATATTTTTGTGCAAGTTGTTTAATAATTGTGTATATGTCATAACTGTAGTTGTGTGAATTGTGTATGTGTGCTGGTTGTGTATTTACATATTTGGGCTAGTTATGTATTGTATCTATTTATGCTAGCTATGTATTTGTGCAATTTGTGTAATAATAATTATGAGAGATGTGTAAAAATTGTGCAAGTCGTTTATTAACTGCGCATGTTGTGTAATTATATATGGACGAATTGTGTATTTATACCTTTGTGTATTGATTGTCATTGTGCAAGTTGTATAATTATATGGCAAGTTTGCTTGTAATAATTCTGGAAAGATGTGAAATAATTACACAATTTGTGCAAGAATTGCCCATGTTTTACAGTTGTGCGAATAGTGTATTTCTGCAAGTTGTGTTTTTAATATGCTGAAGTGGAACTGATGCAACTGTATTTTTGTGTGCAAATTGTGTATTTGTTTAAGTTCTGTATATGTAATCCGAAAAAAAAATAGATCTTCATGTGCAAGTGTGAAAGTGTATTTTGGTTTGTGAGATGATGTGTGGGTATTTTGTGAAAATTATGTTTGTGATATTGTGTAATTTTAGTGAAAGTGCATTTTTGATTGTCTAAATGTATAAGCAATTTGCTATATTTATGCAAATGTCATAATTTGTGTAAATGTTATACTTTGAGTGTACATGCAATATATGTGTAAATGCTATATTTTTGTGTGCAACTGACATATTTCGTAGGTAAATGACATATTTTGTCTATAAATGACATATTTTGTCTATAAATGACATATTTTGTCTATAAATGACATATTTTGTCTATAAATGACATATTTTGTGTGTTAATGACATATTTTGTGTGTAAAAAATATATTTTGTGCATAAATTGCATATTTGGAGTGTAAATGTTGTATTTTCTATGTAAGTGGAATATTTGTGTGGAAATGCTTTGTGTGTATATGCTATAATGAGTGTATATGTGCATGTGTTTTATAATGTGTGTTTTTGATTTTGTGTATTTTTAGTGTAAGTATACGTGTTGCATTTTGTTCATAATGATGTTAAATTATTATATTTTAGTGCGCCTTATCACAACCTTAGCCTTTAATTAGTAATATATTTATTTAAATGGGACACATACACCCTGCTTTATCCATATCAATAGTATGAAGGTTGGGTATATATTTATGTAATTACAGTATTGGATATGTTTGAATATTATAGGGTATTTAATAATATTTGGACTTGCTTGAATAATATGGTCACCTTGCTGATTTGGCATGCATTAATATAAATTAACAGTACAAATAATTCAGATTACTTGATGTGAATGAGCTGTGGGGTTACTGAAATCTTGTTCTTAATACATTTTAGGGATTCATATGGCATAAATTACATCTGATTATATATGGCATAAAATACATCTATGAATATATGGGTTGTGGAGTATGTGTAGGTATGTATGCTTGTATTTCTGACTATTGGTTTAGAAACAAGTTAGGCGATTTGTGTAGGAAGTTTGGGATTTTCGAGGTCTAGAAATGATTAGCCAATGAATATAGTGGCTAGCATCCAGCTGTGTTGCAAGATGGTTTAATTGCGGTTCGACATTTGGGCGGATGGATGTGAGGACAGCTTTCATGCCAGATGTACGATTCTGCATAAATTGCGGTACGACATTTGGGTCGCTATTTTAGTTTTTGAAGAAGTTAGGTTAGGTGGGGGGATGGAGGGTCTATCCATTTTTAAATAATAACATTAAATAGACTACACAGATAAGTAGCATTCTAGGACCTCATTGCGCATCTTTATAACGTCACTCATAGTTGAAGAGTCGGGCTGCAGCTGAGCCTGAATACTTATCTGTTAATGGCTGACCACACTCTATCCCTATACTGAGGCAGCTTTTGTGACGTCGCTAAACAACAAGGGTCTGTAGAATGTATTTGTTTGTTTATAATAGGTTAGGCTAGGATGATTTGATAGGGCTGATTAACTGAATAACAAAAAAATATGAACAATGAGCCAGATATGAGTGGTTACAAGGCATCATGACATAGCCCGTGATGTTACTTGCAGAGAACAGTAGAGATTAAGGAATGTGCTAACGAGAGACTGGGTCCTTCTTTGGAACCGCTTGTAACGTTATGTTTTTAAGCAACGCACGCTATTGGTGGATCAAACTGGAATAGGGATTAGAATATCAGAATGAAGGTAACTGCAGAAGGCCTATTTCAAAACATGAGAAACCGCTTCTACTCAATGTAGTTCATATTTATGTACACTGGATGAGTATTTTGATTTGTTATTTGCTACAGTGAGGTGTGGGGGGTATGATTTTGTGCGAATGTGAGATGAGGGTGACATGATAGAGGTGTGAGAGAATGGACATGACAAAGGGGAATATTAATAGCCTATTAAAAGTTTAACCACGAGACAGAACACGAAACAATGGGTATAAATTGGATAAGTTTTAGATTTAGGAAAAAGACCTGGGTAAATACTCGTTCGGTAACAGGGGTGAACGCCGAGATACATGTTAGTTCACGCTCTGTGTTGCTCCCCTTTGTTTCATAGGAATGGATTTCATACATTCCTATGCTCAATAAACGATCCTTTGCCGGACACTAAATATAAAGCTTCTAGATAAGTCAGAGGAATAAATAGGACCTTCTGAATATTAATGAAGTTACATTATTGATGCATATAAGTGGAGAAAAAATGGGATATTAATTTGGGAACAGACCTACTGAAGTTCATTTAATAGCGACAGTTGACGTTCTGGTTAACATAGATTGGAAATAAATAGGAGATTTAAAATAGACTAGTGATGACAATATTCTACATTAGGTTTCAGGGTCACAGAGGTGACGCAAAACACACGACTCATAGACCGGCTTTTTAATCCCCTTGAGCGAAATGCTAAGACCTGGAGACGACTTATTGCCCGTCCCCTTGAGGATGGGAGCGGAGCCCCGTCGGGGTAACGAAAAAGACACGACTCACTGATTGAAATTGAAATTGAAATAAGTTTATTGAGGTAAAATACACACAAAGGGATGAGGTAGCTCAAGCTATTCTCACCCCGTTCAGTACAACGTGTTAATACATACATAGACGCACATCACAAACAATAAACATATTACCAAACATTCTGAGAGGTAAACATATACATTTCCTACTTCACAAGTAGTATGGTATCAGACGTACACACAAATACTTTTATGACCTAGGTATACTGTATAGACAATTTGCAAGAGACATGCAGATAATTCAACAAAATATTACAGTCTTGGTGCAAAATTCTTATATCTCTCAAGAATATCATCAACCTTTCCGTTGTGACACATCCAGGCTATTTGTTCAGGAACAGTCCTTATCTCAGTGTTTCTATATACATTAATCAACGGACAATCAAGAACATAATGGGCAAGGGTGTGAGACCTTAATATACCACATAGTTTACACCTTGTGTCATTATCACGAACGTCTATCCCATATTCCCAGTAATATTTGTACCCAAGCCTGAGCCGCATGTACACAGAGTCACTCCAAGCATTTCTCCTTTTACCATAAGTGAAATGGGTGTTTTGACTCACATACATGTAGTGTTGCATGGTTTGACTTCTCTCATACATTATCTCTCTCCTCTCCACTCCTGCCTGTACCTGAATATTTCTGATTTTGCTTCTTATTTGTCTCATTGTGAATTCACATTCAATGTCAACTTGTGGTTTTGATGTGGCACGTTTGGCCAAGTCATCCGCCACCTCGTTGAGCACTATTCCAACATGAGATGGAATCCACATGAATTTCACACTATGACCTTTTAGCTGTATCTCAGTTATTCTTCTCTTACAATCCTCAACTATAGACATGAAGACTGGGTTTCGACTGTTTAAGGACTCCAGTGCTCCTCGGCTATCGACAAATACAAAAACATTTTTGTCGTCATGACGTACTTCCTCCAAACACGCCAGAATGGCCTGCAGTTCAGCTTGTGTGGATGATATATAATTACTAAGCCGGAGTTCAATTACCCTGCCCACAGTCCCAAACTCCGTATATTCCCTTATTAGGACACCACACCCTGCCCTGCCATCCTCCGCCACCGACCCGTCGCAATATACATGTAAACTGTTGCCTCTTGGTAACCGAGATATCATGCTTCCATACAAACACCGTAATTGTCCCGGTTCATGATGAATCTTTTTCACCTTGAGGGGTACAATTTCGACGTCTATTTTCTGTACTTTCCAGGGAGCAGACATATTACACTGTCGAGATGGTTTACAGCAGTCAAGTACATCGTATTCCCTGAGGTCATGAGCTTATCCCCTCGTGTAGCGTGTCTCCCTCAGTTTCCTGGAAGTGTGTACGTCACTCAGGCAGGTCTGAACGCTCTCAAACAGCTTATCCCCTCCTTTTCTCCGCATGAAACGAATAGATACTCTAGTGTTAATGTCACGGACTCTATCACACACACACTGTAAATTTAATTCCATTCTCATTATTTCAATCATTGCATTTCTTTGACATCCAAGAATAATCCTCAGAGCCTCGTTCTGTATCAGCTCTATTTTTTGAATTCTGCCTTGGCCAGTGTAAGACAATACGGGTGCTGCGTATTCTATCAGGGACCGAACAGTGCTTATGTATAACATCCGCATGATAGGTACCCCAACACGTTTACCAGAAAAAGTCAGTGCTTTTAGAGGATGCAGACGGGCTTTACATAAGGTGCTGATATGATTTATTTCAGCATTTTTACTCTCACATGTGTATCCGACATACATGCCCAGATACTTGTACTTCTGAACACGGCTCAGTTCCACACCATTTAGAGTAATTGTTATATTTCTTCGTTTCCTATACTCATATTTGGTTTTATCTGCATTTATAACTAAGCCTAACTTGTGACAGGTTGTACCAAGTATGTTAAGAGCAGTTTGAATTTTGTTCCCAGAAGTGCCTTGTATAAGAATGTCATCAGCATATATGATCGTCGTGACCCCTGGAGGATACATCTCTGATGCTAATCTGTTCATTAATACATTGAATTAGGTGGGACTTAATACTCCCCCTTGTGGGGTACCTAACTGAAACCTCCGTTCCTCAGATATGTATCCCTGGTAATACACCTGACCTTTTCTGCCTTGTAGATAATCCCTTATCCAGTGTAGCAATCTCCATTATTCCCAGGTTGGCTAATTCGTATAAGATTACTTCCCCATTGGCTTTATCAAATGCTCGTTGTAGATCAACAAAAACTCTACAATTGTCATCCACATTAGACAAACACTTTAAGAGACAATCAGCAGTACTTTTGCCTTTGATAAAACCAAAGAGATTACTGGACATGTTATCACCTACAAGGTAGAGTAGCCTATTTAACAAAATCCTTTCCATCATTTTACAAAAGCAGGATATTAAGGAGACAGGTCTGTAGCCTCCGTTTGACTTAGGGATAGGAATGATGACAGCCTCTTTCCATTTTCTTGGTAACTTTCCCTCTCTATAACTCATATTAAACAAATCAAGTAAGGGACTAGGTTTCATACCGGTTAAATTATTAAGAATGTCATACATTACTCCATCTTTTCCCGGAGCAGTAGAGCTGCCACTTTTTATAGCATCTAGTAGCTCATCGTGAGTTATCTCAGTGCACGCTATAGATCTTGTATTTAAAGCACATAAAGTTACTCCATTTCTAATATTTTCCCATGACTCAATGGTGACTCGTGTCTGCAGGTAAGGACTCCATACCAGCAGCACTTGCCCATTTATCTACTAACTCATTAGCAACCTTCTCTGGATCTGAGTGAGTAATGAATTTTGGCTTACAACCCCTGATTTTATTTACTGCTCTCCATGTGTCTTTAAGGTTCTTAGTATTACCAGTGGACTGAGCAAAGTCTTGCCAGTATCTGTCCCGCGTCTCCTTCCTCACCTGACTGCATTCCCTAGCCACTTCCAACATTGTATTTTTCTCTTCATCCCTCATTCCATTTTTTAACCATTCTTTATGTGCACTCCGTAGCATGCTCCCACCCCTTAACTTGCTTATCATTGGAATATTTAAATTTCTTAGGTCCATGCGTCTTGCTTCTCCTGCCCCCGTTATTTTCCCTCTGTACTAATTTATCTATGTTCTCGACCATGTCCTCGTAAAAACTATCAACGCAGAGCGGCGTGTTACCTGGTTGATACCTGGTTGATGGGGTTCTGGGAGTTCTTCTACTCCCCAAGCCCGGCCCGAGGCCAGGCTCGACTTGTGAGAGTTTGGTCCACCAGGCTGTTGCTTGGAGCGGCCCGCAGGCCCACATACCCACCACAGCCCGGTTGGTCCGGCACTCCTTGGAGGAATAAATCTAGTTTCCTCTTGAAAATGTCCACGGTTGTTCCGGCAATATTTCTTATGCTTGCTGGGAGGACGTTGAACAACCGCGGACCTCTGATGTTTATACAGTGTTCTCTGATTGTGCCTATGGCACCTCTGTTCTTCATTGGTTCTATTCTACATTTTCTTCCATGTCGTTCACTCCAGTACGTTGTTATTTTACTGTGTAGATTTGGTACTTGGCCCTCCAGTATCTTCCAGGTGTATATTATTGTATTGTTGATTGTATACCAATCTCCCATATTTTGAATAAAATAATTTTTCATATCTTTATTAATATTTAGCCTTTTTCTTTGAAAGTGGACTTGTTTTTTCCCCAGTGGTAATTCAACGTTCAAGGCAAAGTGGTCACTAAGTAGTTCCCGAACAACCCGAGCCTCCCCCATAATCCCCTGAGAGTTTAAAATGCAGGCATAGTCAAGCCGTCCTTCCTTGAAATGAGTTGGTTCATTGTTTCCCAAGAGACAGGTATCTTGATTATCTTGTAGAAACTGTAACCACTTGACCCCATTAGCATTAATACTACCCACTGTCCCAAGGCTTGTGTGCCGAGCATTAAGGTCCCCAATGACCAGTGAAGGATTAGTATAAATGCAGTCAGGTAGATAGCGTCGAAGCAGTTCCTGGATACATACAAATTAACTACAATAAATTCCCCTTCCCTTAATGATAATTTAACACAGACACTCTCTATTCCTTGCATTTTTGATGGCGGTTCTACTAACTCTGCTGGTATGGAGATCTTAACATAAATCGACATCCCTCTGATGTTACTTGCGGCGAAGAGGTGAAACCCTTTATAGCCATTTAATTTCAATAATCCTTCATTCCTATCCCCTGTCTCCTGGAGAGCTACAACATCAATATCATTTCCCATCACATAACAATGAACATCTGTAACCCTGTTTCTTAAACCATTAACATTCCATGACAACACTTTCAGTCTAGGGTGATCCATTATTAATCAATTCACTGTCTAAGTCATCCCCAATAAGTTCACTAAATGATAGCCATACCGTGTATAACATCTCCCACCTCCTCCCAAGTTCAGAAGTAAAAGCGACATTGCGATTCTCAAGAGATTTTTTCAGTCCTGTGACGTCCATTATTGGCCCAAATGATTCCTTCATTTTATGTGTAATTATAGGGTTCTTCCTTTCACTACGTCTACCATCATTCACACACACTTCACTTTCCTTCATTTCATCACTCAATATTTCATTATTGCCCTCAACCACTATATCCTGATTTTCCTTCACCGTTTTGTGATTTTCCTTGACCTCCTGAACGTTTAATTTAGCCTCGATGGACTCGATTCTCTGCCCAAGATTTCGGAGGAACTCACCAACTTTTCTTAGTTCAGCCCACACCTCCTTGACCATATCATTATGGCCCTCTTTCTGAGCCACAGTAGCCACTTCACTCACCGTTACAGTCACTGCCAGAGTCCTGAGTGGTGGCGTGGCTGCTTGTTGCTTGAGCCTGACGAAGTAAAGGTGACTCCTTTACCCACGCAGGGGCCTCGTAGCCTGGTGGATAGCACGCAGGACTCTTAATTCTGTGGCGCGGGTTCGATTCCCGCACGAGGCAGAAACAAATAGGCAAAGTTTCTTTCACCCTGAATGCCCCTGTTACCTAGCAGTAAATAGGTACCTGGGAGTTAGTCAGCTGTCACGGGCTGCTTCCTGGGGGTGGAGGCCTGGTCGAGGACCGGGCCGCGGGGACACTAAAAAAAAGCCCCGAAATCATCTCAAGATGACTCGAGAAGAACGCATTCGTCCGGTTCACTGTCGCTGTTTGGGGCAGACTGTTTTGCTGTGCTCCCGGTGTCTGGGTAAGAGCTCTTGCCTGCTCTGTAACATTCACCGGTCGGGGAACATCCATACTCGGCCTCTTGCTACACACAGCCGAGCTGGCATTGTGAACACCTCCACAGTTGCAGCATCTGGGAACTATTTTCTCACCCAGATTAAGTCTGTTTCTACACACATTAGAGAAGTGAGACTTTCCGCAGAAACGACATCGTGGATCATGTTGACAGCTCCAGGATTTATGCCCCCATCTGCAGAATTTCAGGCATATTATGGGCTCTTCCACATACTGTGCTACATGCCTGTAGCCCGCCCCGGTGATGAACACTCTCTCGGGTACTTCACCTCTCACTAGAGCCACCACCTGACTCCTAGCTTCACCTTTAATAAGGTGACGCTTGGCCCACACAAATCGTTGGTCGTCGAGGATGAACTCGGGGTCTAGAATCTGAGGGTATTTGTAGATAATTACCTTCGTCAGCTTCTCGTTCCCCTCCGGTATTTCCATAACAATTCCTTCATATCCTTGCTGGGTAAGATACTCCACTGCCTCCATAGAACCTACCGTTAAGTAAGGTCTGTTTACACCTTCCTTCAGCAGGGGCTCGAACTTGCGGTGTTCTCTTCCAAGTCTGACTGTCCACAGCAGCTTCTGATGATAGGCCAGCGTGCATGAGGCAGGGAAGAGAAGCCTCCATCTCCGCTGACCCTCACCTTCCTGACATCGTTCCGTCCGTTTGTCTCCATCAGTCTCGGCGTCGTTCATTCTCTTGTCGTTTCCGTTAAGTGTACCATTACTGTCCACACTACGCCTTGCCTCCTGTCTTATCCGTTTCTTCTGTTGCCTTGTTAGAGCGTCTTGATACTCACCCTCCTCGACTGACTGCCTGCTTTTAGAGTCCATGTTAATAGTGCCGTGGGAAGTAGCCAGTTCTTCTGGTGACTGAGTCTCCATCTCAGTACACAGCATTGGGAAGGCGATTGATACGAGTCAGTCTCCTTATGTGTAGACATAGCTAAACACCAACACTAACTTCACCCCTAGTTGCGGAGCAGGTATCTTGACCCGACCGCGTCCCAGGTAAGACTCGACTCACTGATCGTCCCTCGAAAAAAGCAAAAGGGGACGGTCAGTGAGTCATATCCCACTACTGTCATCTCCCTCACTCACTGATGTGGGGGATATGTCATCTCTCTCACTCATTTAAGCTGGGGGGGGAGGGAATATGTTGTCTCCCTCAGTCATTGACGAAGGGGGGGGATATGGCATCACACTACTGCACAGTGCGTGCTTCCTCTAGCGTGAGTTGCATTGTCGCATCTAGTTTTGCCAATAAGCCTAATGCGCGTTGTAATATCTTCCCTTAGCGCCTTTCACGTATTTTTAGCCCTCGTAAACTGCTCCTTGCGGGAATGAGGTTAGGTTCTGGACTATTGAATGGTGTGATAATTTAACACTTTTGAGAGCACTTGTGACTGATGTCAAGTAAAACAGGGTATAACGAGCTGGGGTCATTATGGGGGGGGGGAGGGGTTGCTGTGGTACTGGGGATCGAGATGGAGGT
>NC_091166.1:32645920-32675920 GCF_040958095.1 Procambarus clarkii
GACCACCGTGTGTCTCCCTCATGGTCCAGACCACCGTGTGTCTCCCTCATGGTCCAGACCACCGTGTGTCTCCCTCATGGTCCAGACCACCGTGTGTCTCCCTCATGGTCCAGACCACCGTGTGTCTCCCTCATGGTCCAGACCACCGTGTGTCTCCCTCATGGTCCAGACCACCGTGTGTCTCCCTCATGGTCCAGACCACCGTGTGTCTCCCTCATGGTCCAGACCACCGTGTGTCTCCCTCATGGTCCAGACCACCGTGTGTCTCCCTCATGGTCCAGACCACCGTGTGTCTCCCTCATGGTCCAGACCACCGTGTCTCCCTCATGGTCCAGACCACCGTGTGTCTCCCTCATGGTCCAGACCACCGTGTGTCTCCCTCATGGTCCAGACCACCGTGTGTCTCCCTCATGGTCCAGACCACCGTGTGTCTCCCTCATGGTCCAGACCACCGTGTGTCTCCCTCATGGTCCAGACCACCGTGTGTCTCCCTCATGGTCCAGACCACCGTGTGTCTCCCTCATGGTCCAGACCACCGTGTGTCTCCCTCATGGTCCAGACCACCGTGTGTCTCCCTCATGGTCCAGACCACCGTGTGTCTCCCTCATGGTCCAGACCACCGTGTGTCTCCCTCATGGTCCAGACCACCGTGTGTCTCCCTCATGGTCCAGACCACCGTGTGTCTCCCTCATGGTCCAGACCACCGTGTGTCTCCCTCATGGTCCAGACCACCGTGTGTCTCCCTCATGGTCCAGACCACCGTGTGTCTCCCTCATGGTCCAGACCACCGTGTGTCTCCCTCATGGTCCAGACCACCGTGTGTCTCCCTCATGGTCCAGACCACCGTGTGTCTCCCTCATGGTCCAGACCACCGTGTGTCTCCCTCATGGTCCAGACCACCGTGTGTCTCCCTCATGGTCCAGACCACCGTGTGTCTCCCTCATGGTCCAGACCACCGTGTGTCTCCCTCATGGTCCAGACCACCGTGTGTCTCCCTCATGGTCCAGACCACCGTGTGTCTCCCTCATGGTCCAGACCACCGTGTGTCTCCCTCATGGTCCAGACCACCGTGTGTCTCCCTCATGGTCCAGACCACCGTGTCTCCCTCATGGTCCAGACCACCGTGTGTCTCCCTCATGGTCCAGACCACCGTGTGTCTCCCTCATGGTCCAGACCACCGTGTGTCTCCCTCATGGTCCAGACCACCGTGTGCTCCCTCATGGTCCAGACCACCGTGTGTCTCCCTCATGGTCCAGACCACCGTGTGTCCCTCATGGTCCAGACCACCGTGTGTCTCCCTCATGGTCCAGACCACCGTGTGTCTCCCTCATGGTCCAGACCACCGTGTGCTCCCTCATGGTCCAGACCACCGTGTGTCTCCCTCATGGTCCAGACCACCGTGTGTCTCCCTCATGGTCCAGACCACCGTGTGTCTCCCTCATGGTCCAGACCACCGTGTGTCTCCCTCATGGTCCAGACCACCGTGTGTCTCCCTCATGGTCCAGACCACCGTGTGTCTCCCTCATGGTCCAGACCACCGTGTGTCTCCCTCATGGTCCAGACCACCGTGTGTCTCCCTCATGGTCCAGACCACCGTGTGTCTCCCTCATGGTCCAGACCACCGTGTGTCTCCCTCATGGTCCAGACCACCGTGTGTCTCCCTCATGGTCCAGACCACCGTGTGTCTCCCTCATGGTCCAGACCACCGTGTGTCTCCCTCATGGTCCAGACCACCGTGTGTCTCCCTCATGGTCCAGACCACCGTGTGTCTCCCTCATGGTCCAGACCACCGTGTGTCTCCCTCATGGTCCAGACCACCGTGTGTCTCCCTCATGGTCCAGACCACCGTGTGTCTCCCTCATGGTCCAGACCACCGTGTGTCTCCCTCATGGTCCAGACCACCGTGTGCTCCCTCATGGTCCAGACCACCGTGTGTCTCCCTCATGGTCCAGACCACCGTGTGTCTCCCTCATGGTCCAGACCACCGTGTGTCTCCCTCATGGTCCAGACCACCGTGTGTCCTCCTCATGGTCCAGACCACCGTGTGTCTCTCATGGTCCAGACCACCGTGTGCCTCCCTCATGGTCCAGACCACCGTGTCTCCCTCATGGTCCAGACCACCGTGTGTCCCTCATGGTCCAGACCACCGTGTGTCTCCCTCATGGTCCAGACCACCGTGTGTCTCCCTCATGGTCCAGACCACCGTGTGCCTCCCCTCATGGTCCAGACCACCGTGTGTCTCCCTCATGGTCCAGACCACCGTGTGTCTCCCTCATGGTCCAGACCACCGTGTGTCTCCCTCATGGTCCAGACCACCGTGTGTCTCCCTCATGGTCCAGACCACCGTGTGTCTCCCTCATGGTCCAGACCACCGTGTGTCTCCCTCATGGTCCAGACCACCGTGTGTCTCCCTCATGGTCCAGACCACCGTGTGCTCCCTCATGGTCCAGACCACCGTGTGTCTCCCTCATGGTCCAGACCACCGTGTGTCTCCCTCATGGTCCAGACCACCGTGTGTCTCCCTCATGGTCCAGACCACCGTGTGTCTCCCTCATGGTCCAGACCACCGTGTGTCCTCCCTCATGGTCCAGACCACCGTGTGTCTCCCTCATGGTCCAGACCACCGTGTGTCTCCCTCATGGTCCAGACCACCGTGTGTCTCCCTCATGGTCCAGACCACCGTGTGTCTCCCTCATGGTCCAGACCACCGTGTGTCTCCCTCATGGTCCAGACCACCGTGTGTCTCCCTCATGGTCCAGACCACCGTGTGTCTCCCTCATGGTCCAGACCACCGTGTGTCTCCCTCATGGTCCAGACCACCGTGTGTCTCCCTCATGGTCCAGACCACCGTGTGCTCCCTCATGGTCCAGACCACCGTGTGTCTCCCTCATGGTCCAGACCACCGTGTGTCTCCCTCATGGTCCAGACCACCGTGTGTCTCCCTCATGGTCCAGACCACCGTGTGTCTCCCTCATGGTCCAGACCACCGTGTGTCTCCCTCATGGTCCAGACCACCGTGTGTCTCCCTCATGGTCCAGACCACCGTGTGTCTCCCTCATGGTCCAGACCACCGTGTGTCTCCCTCATGGTCCAGACCACCGTGTGTCTCCCTCATGGTCCAGACCACCGTGTGTCTCCCTCATGGTCCAGACCACCGTGTGTCTCCCTCATGGTCCAGACCACCGTGTGTCTCCCTCATGGTCCAGACCACCGTGTGTCTCCCTCATGGTCCAGACCACCGTGTGTCTCCCTCATGGTCCAGACCACCGTGTGTCTCCCTCATGGTCCAGACCACCGTGTGTCTCCCTCATGGTCCAGACCACCGTGTGTCTCCCTCATGGTCCAGACCACCGTGTGTCTCCCTCATGGTCCAGACCACCGTGTGTCTCCCTCATGGTCCAGACCACCGTGTGTCTCCCTCATGGTCCAGACCACCGTGTGTCTCCCTCATGGTCCAGACCACCGTGTGTCTCCCTCATGGTCCAGACCACCGTGTGTCTCCCTCATGGTCCAGACCACCGTGTGTCTCCCTCATGGTCCAGACCACCGTGTGTCTCCCTCATGGTCCAGACCACCGTGTGTCTCCCTCATGGTCCAGACCACCGTGTGTTCCCTCCCTCATGGTCCAGACCACCGTGTGTCTCCCTCATGGTCCAGACCACCGTGTGTCTCCCTCATGGTCCAGACCACCGTGTGTCTCCCTCATGGTCCAGACCACCGTGTGTCTCCCTCATGGTCCAGACCACCGTGTGTCTCCCTCATGGTCCAGACCACCGTGTGTCTCCCTCATGGTCCAGACCACCGTGTGTCTCCCTCATGGTCCAGACCACCGTGTGTCTCCCTCATGGTCCAGACCACCGTGTGTCCCCTCATGGTCCAGACCACCGTGTGTCCTCCCCTCATGGTCCAGACCACCGTGTGCCTCCCTCATGGTCCAGACCACCGTGTGTCTCCCTCATGGTCCAGACCACGTGTGTCTCCCCTCATGGTCCAGACCACCGTGTGTCTCCCCATGGTCCAGACCACCGTGTGTCTCCCTCATGGTCCAGACCACCGTGTGCTCCCTCATGGTCCAGACCACCGTGTGTCTCCCTCATGGTCCAGACCACCGTGTGTCCTCCCTCATGGTCCAGACCACCGTGTGCCTCCCTCATGGTCCAGACCACCGTGTGTCTCCCTCATGGTCCAGACCACCGTGTGTCTCCCTCATGGTCCAGACCACCGTGTCTCCCTCATGGTCCAGACCACCGTGTGTCTCCCTCATGGTCCAGACCACCGTGTGTCTCCCTCATGGTCCAGACCACCGTGTGTCTCCCTCATGGTCCAGACCACCGTGTGTCTCCCTCATGGTCCAGACCACCGTGTGCTCCCTCATGGTCCAGACCACCGTGTGTCTCCCTCATGGTCCAGACCACCGTGTGTCTCCCTCATGGTCCAGACCACCGTGTGTCTCCCTCATGGTCCAGACCACCGTGTGTCTCCCTCATGGTCCAGACCACCGTGTGTCTCCCCTCATGGTCCAGACCACCGTGTGTCTCCCTCATGGTCCAGACCACCGTGTGTCTCCCTCATGGTCCAGACCACCGTGTGTCTCCCTCATGGTCCAGACCACCGTGTGTCTCCCTCATGGTCCAGACCACCGTGTGTCTCCCTCATGGTCAGACCACCGTGTGTCCTCCCTCATGGTCCAGACCACCGTGTGTCTCCCCTCATGGTCCAGACCACCGTGTGTCTCCCTCATGGTCCAGACCACCGTGTGTCTCCCTCATGGTCCAGACCACCGTGTGTCTCCCTCATGGTCCAGACCACCGTGTGTCTCCCTCATGGTCCAGACCACCGTGTGTCTCCCTCATGGTCCAGACCACCGTGTGTCTCCCTCATGGTCCAGACCACCGTGTGTCTCCCTCATGGTCCAGACCACCGTGTGTCCTCCCTCATGGTCCAGACCACCGTGTGTCTCCCCTCATGGTCCAGACCACCGTGTGTCTCCCTCATGGTCCAGACCACCGGGTGTCTCCCTCATGGTCCAGACCACCGTGTGTCTCCCTCATGGTCCCGACCACCGTTTATGTGCTCCCTCCATGGCCAGGACTACGTGTGTCCCCTCAGGTCCCGACCACCGTGTGTCCTCCCCTCATGGTCCAGGACCACCGTGTGTCTCCCTCAGGTTCCAGGCACCGTGTGATCTCATCATGGTCCAGACCACGTGTGTCCTCCCCTCATGGTCTCCAGACCACCGTGTGTCTCCCTCATGGTCCAGACCACCGTGTGTCTCCCTCATGGTCCAGGACCTACCTTGTGTCTCCCTCATGGTCCAGACCACCTGTTGTCTCCCTCATAGGTCCAGACCACCGTGTGTCTCCCTCATGGTCCAGACCACCGTGTGTCATGCCCTCATGGTCCAGACCACCGTGTGTCTCCCTCATGGTCCCATACCACCGTGTGCCTCCCTCATGGTCCAGACCACCGTGTGCCTCCCCTCATGGTCCAGACCACGTGTGTCTCCCTCATGGTCCAGACCACCGTGTGTCTCCCTCATGGTCCAGACCACCGTGTGCCTCCCTCATGGTCCAGACCACCGTGTGTCTCCCTCATGGTCCAGACCACCGTGTGTCTCCCTCATGGTCCAGACCACCGTGTGTCTCCCTCATGGTCCAGACCACCGTGTGTCTCCCTCATGGTCCAGACCACCGTGTGTCTCCCTCATGGTCCAGACCACCGTGTGTCTCCCTCATGGTCCAGACCACCGTGTGTCTCCCTCATGGTCCAGACCACCGTGTGTCTCCCTCATGGTCCAGACCACCGTGTGCTCCCTCATGGTCCAGACCACCGTGTGTCTCCCTCATGGTCCAGACCACCGTGTGTCTCCCTCATGGTCCAGACCACCGTGTGTCTCCCTCATGGTCCAGACCACCGTGTGTCTCCCCTCATGGTCCAGACCACCGTGTGTCTCCCTCATGGTCCAGACCACCGTGTGTCTCCCTCATGGTCCAGACCACCGTGTGTCTCCCTCATGGTCCAGACCACCGTGTGTCTCCCTCATGGTCCAGACCACCGTGTGTCCCCTCATGGTCCAGACCACGCCTGTGTCTCCCTCATGGTCCAGACCACCGTGTGTCTCCCTCATGGTCCAGACCACCGTGTGTCCTCACCTCATGGTCCAGACCACCGTGTGTCTCCCTCATGGTCCAGACCACCGTGTGTCTCCCTCATGGTCCAGACCACCGTGTGTCTCCCTCATGGTCCAGACCACCGTGTGTCTCCCTCATGGTCCAGACCACCGTGTGCTCTCCCTCATGGTCCAGACCACCGTGTGCCTCCCTCATGGTCCAGACCACCGTGTGTCTCCCTCATGGTCCAGACCACCGTGTGTCTCCCTCATGGTCCAGACCACCGTGTGTCTCCCCTCATGGTCCCAGACCACCGTGTGTCTCCCCTCATGGTCCAGACACCGTGTGTCTCCCTCATGGTCCAGACCACCGTGTGTCTCCCTCATGGTCCAGACCACCGTGTGTCTCCCTCATGGTCCAGACCACCGTGTGTCTCCCCTCATGGTCCAGACCACCGTGTGTCTCCCTCATGTCCAGACCACCGTGTGTCTCCCTCATGGTCCAGACCACCGTGTGTCTCCCTCATGGTCCAGACCACCGTGTGTCTCCCTCATGGTCCAGACCACCGTGTGTCTCCCTCATGGTCCAGACCACCGTGTGTCTCCCTCATGGTCCAGACCACCGTGTGTCTCCCTCATGGTCCAGACCACCGTGTGTCTCCCTCATGGTCCAGACCACCGTGTGTCTCCCTCATGGTCCAGACCACCGTGTGTCCCCTCATGGTCCAGACCACCGTGTGTCTCCCTCATGGTCCAGACCACCGTGTGTCTCCCTCATGGTCCAGACCACCGTGTGCTCCCTCATGGTCCAGACCACCGTGTGTCTCCCTCATGGTCCAGACCACCGTGTGTCTCCCTCATGGTCCAGACCACCGTGTGTCTCCCTCATGGTCCAGACCACCGTGTGTCTCCCTCATGGTCCAGACCACCGTGTGTCTCCCTCATGGTCCAGACCACCGTGTGTCTCCCTCATGGTCCAGACCACCGTGTGTCTCCCTCATGGTCCAGACCACCTGTGTGTCTCCCCTCATGGTCCAGACCACCGTGTGTCTCCCCTCATGGTCCAGACCACCGTGTGTCTCCCTCATGGTCCAGACCACCGTGTGTCCTCCCTCATGGTCCAGACCACCGTGTGTCCTCCCTCATGGTCCAGACCACCGTGTGTCCTCCCTCATGGTCCAGACCACCGTGTGTCTCCCTCATGGTCCAGACCACCGTGTGTCTCCCCTCATGGTCCAGACCACCGTGTGTCTCCCCTCATGGTCCAGACCACCGTGTGTCCCCCTCATGGTCCAGACCACCGTGTGTCCCCCTCATGGTCCAGACCACCGTGTGTCTCCCTCATGGTCCAGACCACCGTGTGTCTCCCTCATGGTCCAGACCACCGTGTGTCCCCTCATGGTCCAGACCACCGTGTGTCTCCCTCATGGTCCAGACCACCGTGTGTCTCCCCTCATGGTCCAGACCACCGTGTGCCTCCCTCATGGTCCAGACCACCGTGTGTCTCCCTCATGGTCCAGACCACCGTGTGTCTCCCCTCATGGTCCAGACCACCGTGTGTCTCCCTCATGGTCCAGACCACCGTGTGTCTCCCTCATGGTCCAGACCACCGTGTGTCTCCCCTCATGGTCCAGACCACCGTGTGCCTCCCTCATGGTCCAGAACACCGTGTGCCTCCCTCATGGTCCAGACCACCGTGTGCCTCCCTCATGGTCCAGACCACCGTGTGTCTCCCCTTATGGTCCAGACCACCGTGTGCCTCCCTCATGGTCCAGACCACCGTGTGTCTCCCTCATGGTCCAGACCACCGTATGCCTCCCTCATGGTCCAGACCACCGTGTGCCTCCCTCATGGTCCAGACCACTGTGTGTCTCCCTCATGGTCCAGACCGCCGTGTGTCTCCCCTCATGGTCCAGACCACCGTGTGTCTCCCTCATGGTCCAGACCACCGTGTGCCTCCCTCATGGTCCAGACCACCGTGTGTCCCCCTCATGGTCCAGACCACCGTGTGTCTCCCCTCATGGTCCAGACCACCGTGTGTCTCCCTCATGGTCCAGACCACCAAGTGTCCCCCTCATGGTCCAGACCACCGTGTGTCTCCCCTCATGGTCCAGACTACCGTGTGTCTCCCTCATGGTCCAGACCACCGTGTGTCCCCCTCATGGTCCAGACCACCGTGTGCCTCCCTCATGGTCCAGACCACCGTGTGTCCCCCTCATGGTCCAGACCACCGTGTGTCCCCCTCATGGTCCAGACCACCGTGTGTCTCCCCTCATGGTCCAGACCACCGTGTGTCCCCCTCATGGTCCAGACCACCGTGTGTCCCCCTCATGGTCCAGACCACCGTCTGTCCCCCTCATGGTCCAGACCACCGTGTGTCTCCCTCATGGTCCAGACCACCGTGTGTCTTTCTCATGGTCCAGACCACCGTGTGTCCCCTCATGGTCCAGACCACCGTGTGTCTCCCTCATGGTCCAGACCACCGTGTGTCTCCCCTCATGGTCCAGACCACCGTGTGTCTCCCTCATGGTCCAGACCACCGTGTGCCTCCCTCATGGTCCAGACCACAGTGTGTCTCCCTCATGGTCCAGACCACTGTGTGTCTCCCCTCATGGTCCAGACCACCGTGTCTCCCCCATGGTCCAGACCACTGAGTGTCTCCCTCATGGTCCAGACCACCGTGTGTCTCCCCTCATGGTCCAGACCACCGTGTGCCTCCCTCATGGTCCAGACCACCGTGTGTCTCCCTCATGGTCCAGACCACCATGTGTCCCCCTCATGGTCCAGACCACCGTACACGGCAAACGGACACGGCAAACCTCCAATCAGATGTTGATCAGGTCTTTCTATGGGCTACAGAAAATAATATGGTATTCAACGAGGATAAGTTTCAGCTCATGCGCTACGGAAAAATTGAAAACATAAAAACAGGAACCACGTACAAAACCCAGGCAAATCATAACATAGAACGAAAAGGCAATGTAAAGGACCTGGGTGTACTCATGTCGGAAGACCTTACCTCTAAAGAACACAATAAAGTAGCCGTCACAACTGCAAGAAAAATAACAGGTTGGATAACAAGAACTTTTCACACTAGAGATGCTATACCGATGATGATACTTTTCAAAACGCTTGTGCTATCTAGAGTGGAGTACTGCTGCACAATGACAGCCCCTTTCAAAGCTGGAGAAATTGCTGACCTAGAGAGCGTGCAGAGATCCTTTACTGCTAGAATCCACTCAGTAAAACATCTAAATTACTGGGACCGACTAAAGAGCCTAAATCTGTACTCCCTTGAGCGCAGGCGGGAGAGATACATAATAATTTACACGTGGAAAATAATTGAGGGGCTGGTCCCAAACCTGCACACAGAAATAACACCACATGAGACCAGAAGACATGGCAGGATGTGCAGAATACCCCCGTTGAAAAGCAGAGGTGCAATAGGTACTCTGAGAGAGAACTCTATCAACATCAGAGGCCCGAGCCTGTTCAACACGCTTCCACTACACATAAGGCGCATAACTGGCCGACCCCTCACAGTGTTCAAGAGAGAACTGGATAAGCACCTCCAAAGGATACCTGATCAACCAGGCTGTGACTCATACGTCAGGCTGCGAGCAGCCGCGTCTAACAGCCTGGTTGATCAGTCCAGCAACCAGGAGGCCTGGTCGACGACCGGGCCGCGGGGACACTAAGCCCCGGAAGCACCTCAAGGTAGCCTCAAGGTAACCGTGTGTCTCCCTCATGGTCCAGACCACCGTGTGTCTCCCCTCATGGTCCAGACCACCGTGTGTCTCCCTCATGGTCCAGACCACCGTGTGTCTCCCTCATGGTCCAGACCACCGTGTGTCTCCCTCATGGTCCAGACCACCGTGTGTCTCCCTCATGGTCCAGACCACCGTGTGTCTCCCCTCATGGTCCAGACCACCGTGTGTCTCCCTCATGGTCCAGACCACCGTGTGTCTCCCTCATGGTCCAGACCACCGTGTGTCCCCCTCATGGTCCAGACCACCGTGTGCCTCCCTCATGGTACAGACCACCGTGTGTCTCCCTTCATGGTCCAGACCACCGTATGCCTCCCTCATGGTCCAGACCACCGTGTGTCTCCCCTCATGGTCCAGACCACTGTGTGTCTCCCCTCATGGTCCAGACCACCGTATGCCTCCCTCATGGTCCAGGCCAATGTGTGCCTCCCTCATGGTCCAGACCACAGTGTGCCTCCCCTCATGGTCCAGAACACCGTGTGCCTCCCTCATGGTCCAGGCCACCGTGTGCCTCCCTCATGGTCCAGACCACCGTGTGTCTCCCCTTATGGTCCAGACCACCGTGTGCCTCCCTCATGGTCCAGACCACCGTGTGTCTCCCTCATGGTCCAGACCACCGTATGCCTCCCTCATGGTCCAGACCACCGTGTGTCTCCCCTCATGGTCCAGACCACCGTGTGTCTCCCTCATGGTCCAGACCACCGTATGCCTCCCTCATGGTCCAGACCACCGTGTGCCTCCCTCATGGTCCAGACCACAGTGTGCCTCCCCTCATGGTCCAGACCACCGTATGCCTCCCTCATGGTCCAGACCACCGTGTGCCTCCCTCATGGTCCAGACCACAGTGTGCCTCCCCTCATGGTCCAGACCACCGTGTGCCTCCCCTCATGGTCCAGACCACCGTGTGCCTCCCTCATGGTCCAGACCACCGTATGCCTCCCTCATGGTCCAGACCGCCGTGTGCCTCCCTCATGGACCAGACCACTGTGTGTCTCCCTCATGGTCCAGACCGCCGTGTGTCTCCCCTCATGGTCCAGACCACCGTGTGACTCCCTCATGGTCCAGACCACCGTGTGCCTCCCTCATGGTCCAGACCACCGTGTGTCCCCCTCATGGTCCAGACCACCGTGTGTCTCCCCTCATGGTCCAGACCACCGTGTGTCTCCCTCATGGTCCAGACCACCAAGTGTCCCCCTCATGGTCTAGACCACCGTGTGTCTCCCCTCATGGTCCAGACCACCGTGTGTCTCCCTCATGGTCCAGACCACCGGGTGTCCCCCTCATGGTCCAGACCACCGTGTGCCTCCCTCATGGTCCAGACCACCGTGTGTCCCCCTCATGGTCCAGACCACCGTGTGTCCCCCTCATGGTCCAGACCACCGTGTGTCTCCCCTCATGGTCCAGACCATAGTGTGTCTCCCTCATGGTCCAGACCACCGTGTGTCCCCCTCATGGTCCAGACCACCGTGTGTCTCCCCTCATGGTCCAGACCACCGTGTGTCTCCCTCATGGTCCAGACCACCGTGTGTCCCCCTCATGGTCCAGACCACCGTGTGTCCCCCTCATGGTCCAGACCACCGTCTGTCCCCCTCATGGTCCAGACCACCGTGTGTCTCCCTCATGGTCCAGACCACCGTGTGTCTCCCTCATGGTCCAGACCACCGTGTGTCCTCCTCATGGTCCAGACCACCGTGTGTCTCCCTCATGGTCCAGACCACCGTGTGTCTCCCCTCATGGTCCAGACCACTGTGTGTCTCCCTCATGGTCCAGACCACCGTGTGCCTCCCTCATGGTCCAGACCACAGTGTCTCCCTCATGGTCCAGACCACTGTGTGTCTCCCTCATGGTCCAGACCACCGTGTGTCTCCCTCATGGTCCAGACCACCGTGTGTCCTCCTCATGGTCCAGACCACCGTGTGTCTCCCTCATGGTCCAGACCACCGTGTGTCTCCCCTCATGGTCCAGACCACTGTGTGTCTCCCTCATGGTCCAGACCACTGTGTGTCTCCCCTCATGGTCCAGACCACCGTGTCTCCCTCATGGTCCAGACCACTGTGTGTCTCCCTCATGGTCCAGACCACCGTGTGTCTCCCCTCATGGTCCAGACCACCGTGTGCCTCCCTCATGGTCCAGACCACCGTGTGTCTCCCTCATGGTCCAGACCACCATGTGTCCCCCTCATGGTCCAGACCACCGTGTGTCTCCCAAATGGTCCACACCACCGTGTGTCTCCCCTTATGGTCCAGACCACCGTGTGCCTCCCTCATGGTCCAGACCACCGTGTGTCTCCCTCATGGTCCAGACCACCGTATGCCTCCCTCATGGTCCAGACCACCGTGTGTCTCCCCTTATGGTCCAGACCACCGTGTGCCTCCCTCATGGTCCAGACCACCGTGTGTCTCCCTCATGGTCCAGACCACCGTATGCCTCCCTCATGGTCCAGACCACCGTGTGTCTCCCCTCATGGTCCAGACCACCGTGTGTCTCCCTCATGGTCCAGACCACCGTATGCCTCCCTCATGGTCCAGACCACCGTGTGCCTCCCTCATGGTCCAGACCACAGTGTGCCTCCCCTCATGGTCCAGACCACCGTATGCCTCCCTCATGGTCCAGACCACCGTGTGCCTCCCTCATGGTCCAGACCACAGTGTGCCTCCCCTCATGGTCCAGACCACCGTGTGCCTCCCCTCATGGTCCAGACCACCGTGTGCCTCCCTCATGGTCCAGACCACCGTATGCCTCCCTCATGGTCCAGACCGCCGTGTGCCTCCCTCATGGACCAGACCACTGTGTGTCTCCCTCATGGTCCAGACCGCCGTGTGTCTCCCCTCATGGTCCAGACCACCGTGTGACTCCCTCATGGTCCAGACCACCGTGTGCCTCCCTCATGGTCCAGACCACCGTGTGTCCCCCTCATGGTCCAGACCACCGTGTGTCTCCCCTCATGGTCCAGACCACCGTGTGTCTCCCTCATGGTCCAGACCACCAAGTGTCCCCCTCATGGTCTACACCACCGTGTGTCTCTCTCATGGTCCAGACCACCGTGTGTCTCCCTCATGGTCCAGACCACCGGGTGTCCCCCTCATGGTCCAGACCACCGTGTGCCTCCCTCATGGTCCAGACCACCGTGTGTCCCCCTCATGGTCCAGACCACCGTGTGTCCCCCTCATGGTCCAGACCACCGTGTGTCTCCCCTCATGGTCCAGACCATAGTGTGTCTCCCTCATGGTCCAGACCACCGTGTGTCCCCCTCATGGTCCAGACCACCGTGTGTCTCCCCTCATGGTCCAGACCACCGTGTGTCTCCCTCATGGTCCAGACCACCGTGTGTCCCCCTCATGGTCCAGACCACCGTGTGTCCCCCTCATGGTCCAGACCACCGTCTGTCCCCCTCATGGTCCAGACCACCGTGTGTCTCCCTCATGGTCCAGACCACCGTGTGTCTCCCTCATGGTCCAGACCACCGTGTGTCCCCCTCATGGTCCAGACCACCGTGTGTCTCCCTCATGGTCCAGACCACCGTGTGTCTCCCCTCATGGTCCAGACCACTGTGTGTCTCCCTCATGGTCCAGACCACCGTGTGCCTCCCTCATGGTCCAGACCACAGTGTGTCTCCCTCATGGTCCAGACCACTGTGTGTCTCCCCTCATGGTCCAGACCACCGTGTCTCCCTCATGGTCCAGACCACTGTGTGTCTCCCTCATGGTCCAGACCACCGTGTGTCTCCCCTCATGGTCCAGACCACCGTGTGCCTCCCTCATGGTCCAGACCACCGTGTGTCTCCCTCATGGTCCAGACCACCATGTGTCCCCCTCATGGTCCAGACCACCGTGTGTCTCCCAAATGGTCCACACCACCGTGTGTCTCCCCTTATGGTCCAGACCACCGTGTGCCTCCCTCATGGTCCAGACCACCGTGTGTCTCCCTCATGGTCCAGACCACCGTATGCCTCCCTCATGGTCCAGACCACCGTGTGTCTCCCCTCATGGTCCAGACCACCGTGTGTCTCCCTCATGGTCCAGACCACCGTATGCCTCCCTCATGGTCCAGACCACCGTGTGCCTCCCTCATGGTCCAGACCACAGTGTGCCTCCCCTCATGGTCCAGACCACCGTATGCCTCCCTCATGGTCCAGACCACCGTGTGCCTCCCTCATGGTCCAGACCACAGTGTGCCTCCCCTCATGGTCCAGACCACCGTGTGCCTCCCCTCATGGTCCAGACCACCGTGTGCCTCCCTCATGGTCCAGACCACCGTATGCCTCCCTCATGGTCCAGACCACCGTGTGCCTCCCTCATGGACCAGACCACTGTGTGTCTCCCTCATGGTCCAGACCGCCGTGTGTCTCCCCTCATGGTCCAGACCACCGTGTGACTCCCTCATGGTCCAGACCACCGTGTGCCTCCCTCATGGTCCAGACCACCGTGTGTCCCCCTCATGGTCCAGACCACCGTGTGTCTCCCCTCATGGTCCAGACCACCGTGTGTCTCCCTCATGGTCCAGACCACCAAGTGTCCCCCTCATGGTCTAGACCACCGTGTGTCTCCCCTCATGGTCCAGACCACCGTGTGTCTCCCTCATGGTCCAGACCACCGGGTGTCCCCCTCATGGTCCAGACCACCGTGTGCCTCCCTCATGGTCCAGACCACCGTGTGTCCCCCTCATGGTCCAGACCACCGTGTGTCCCCCTCATGGTCCAGACCACCGTGTGTCTCCCCTCATGGTCCAGACCATAGTGTGTCTCCCTCATGGTCCAGACCACCGTGTGTCCCCCTCATGGTCCAGACCACCGTGTGTCTCCCCTCATGGTCCAGACCACCGTGTGTCTCCCTCATGGTCCAGACCACCGTGTGTCCCCCTCATGGTCCAGACCACCGTCTGTCCCCCTCATGGTCCAGACCACCGTGTGTCTCCCTCATGGTCCAGACCACCGTGTGTCTCCCTCATGGTCCAGACCACCGTGTGTCCCCCTCATGGTCCAGACCACCGTGTGTCTCCCTCATGGTCCAGACCACCGTGTGTCTCCCCTCATGGTCCAGACCACTGTGTGTCTCCCTCATGGTCCAGACCACCGTATGCCTCCCTCATGGTCCAGACCACAGTGTGACTCCCTCATGGTCCAGACCACTGTGTGTCTCCCCTCATGGTCCAGACCACCGTGTCTCCCTCATGGTCCAGACCACTGTGTGTCTCCCTCATGGTCCAGACCACCGTGTGTCTCCCCTCATGGTCCAGACCACCGTGTGCCTCCCTCATGGTCCAGACCACCGTGTGTCTCCCTCATGGTCCAGACCACCATGTGTCCCCTTCATGGTCCAGACCACCGTGTGTCTCCCAAATGGTCCACACCACCGTGTGTCTCCCCTCATAGTCCAGACCACCGTGTGTCTCCCTCATGGTCCAGACCACCGTGTGTCTCCCTCATGGTCCAGACCACCGTGTGTCTCCCTCATGGTCCAGACCACCGTGTGTCTCCCTCATGGTCCAGACCACCGTGTGTCTCCCTCATGGTCTAGACCACCGTGTGTCCCCCTCATGGTCCAGACCACCGTGTGTCCCCCTCATGGTCCAGACCACCGTGTGTCCCCCTCATGGTCCAGACCACCGTGCGTCCCCCTCATGGTCCAGACCACCGTGTGTCTCCCTCATGGTCCAGACCACCGTGTGTCTCCCCTCATGGTCCAGACCACCGTGTGTCTCCCTCATGATCCAGAACACCGTGTGCTTCCCTCATGGTCCAGACCACAGTGTGTCTCCCTCATGGTCCAGACCACTGTGTGTCTCCCCTCATGGTCCAGACCACCGTGTCTCCCTCATGGTCCAGACCACTGTGTGTCTCCCTCATGGTCCAGACCACCGTGTGTCTCCCCTCATGGTCCAGACCACCGTGTGCCTCCCTCATGGTCCAGACCACCGTGTGTCTCCCTCATGGTCCAGACTACCGTGTGTCCCCCTCGTGGTCCAGAACACCGTGTGTCTCCCTCATGGTCCAGACCACCGTGTGTCTCCCCTCATGGTCCAGACCACCGTGTGTCTCCCTCATGGTCCAGACCACCGTGTGTCTCCCTCATGGTCCAGACCACCGTGTGTCCCCCTCATGGTCCAGACCACCGTGTGTCTCCCTCATGGTTCAGACCACGTGTGTCTCCCTCATGGTCCAGACCACCGAGTGTCTCCCTCATGGTCCAGACCACCGTGTGTCTCCCTCATGGTCCAGACCACCGTGTGTCCCCCTCATGGTCCAGACCACCGTGTGTCTCCCTCATGGTCCAGACCACCGTGTGTCTCCCCTCATGGTCCAGACCACAGTGTGTCTCCCTCATGGTCCAGACCACCGTGTGTCTCCCTCATGGTCCAGACCACCGTGTGTCCCCCTCATGGTCCAGACCACCGTGTGTCTCCCTCATGGTCCAGACCACCGTGTGTCTCCCTCATGGTCCAGACCATTGTGTGTCTCCCTCATGGTCCAGACCACCGTGTCTCCCTCATGGTCCAGACCACCGTGTGTCTCCCTGATGGTCCAGACCGCCGTGTGCCTCCCTCATGGTCCAGACCACCGTGTGTCTCCCTCATGGTCCAGACCACCGTGTGTCTCCCTCATGGTCCACAACACTGTGTGTCTCCCTCATTGTCCAGACCACCTTGTCTCCCTCATGGTCCAGACCACTGTGTGTCCCTCATGGTCCAGACCACCGTGTCTCGCTCATGGTCCAGACCACAGTGTGCCTCCCTCATGGTCCAGACCACCGTGTGCCTCCCTCATTGTCCAGACCACAGTGTGTCTCCCTCATGGTCCAGACCACCGTGTGTCTCCCTCATGGTCCAGACCACAGTGTGTCTCCCTCATGGTCCACACCACCGTGTGTCTCCCCTCATGGTCCAGACCACCGTGTGTCCCCCTCATGGTCCAGACCACCGTGTGTCCCACTCATGGTCCAGACCACCGTGTGCCTCCCTCATGGTCCAGACCACCGTGTGCCTCCCTCATGGTCCAGACCACCGTGTGTCTGCCCTCATGGTCCAGACCACCGTGTGTCTCCCCTCATGGTCCAGACCACCGTGTGCCTCCCTCATGGTCCAGACCACAGTGTGTCCCCCTCATGGTCCAGACCACCGTGTGTCTCCCTCATGGTCCAGACCACCGTGTGTCTCCCTCATGGTCCAGACCACAGTGTCTCCCTCATGGTCCAGACCACCGTGTGCCTCACTCATGGTCCAGACCACCGTGTCTCCCTCATGGTCCAGACCACCGTGTGTCCTCCTCATGGTCCAGACCACCGTGTGTCTCCCCTCATGGTCCAGACCACCGTGTGTCCTCCTCATGGTCCAGACCACCGTGTGCCTCCCTCATGGTCCAGACCACCGTGTGTCTCCCCTCATGGTCCAGACCACCGTGTGTCTCCCTCATGGTCCAGACCACCGTGTGTCTCACCTTATGGTCCAGACCACCGTGTGCCTCCCTCATGGTCCAGACCACCGTGTGTCCCCCTCATGGTCCAGACCACAGTGTGTCTCCCTCATGGTCCAGACCACAGTGTGTCTCCCTCATGGTCCAGACCACCGTGTCTCCCTCATGGTCCAGACCACCGTGTGTCCTCCTCATGGTCCAGACCACCGTGTGTCTGCCCTCATGGTCCAGACCACCGTGTGTCCCCCTCATGGTCCAGACCACCGTGTGTCTCCCTCATGGTCCAGACCACGTGTGTCTCCCTCATGGTCCTGACCACCGTGTGTCTCCCTCATGGTCCAGACCACCGTGTGTCTCCCTCATGGTCCAGACCACCGTGTGTCCCCCTCATGGTCCAGTCCACCGTGTGCCTCCCTCATGGTCCAGACCACCGTGTGCCTCCCTCATGGTCCAGACCACCGTGTGTCTGCCCTCATGGTCCAGACCACCGTGTGTCTCCCCTCATGGTCCAGACCACCGTGTGCCTCCCTCATGGTCCAGACCACAGTGTGTCCCCCTCATGGTCCAGACCACCGTGTGTCTCCCTCATGGTCCAGACCACCGTGTGTCTCCCTCATGGTCCAGACCACAGTGTCTCCCTCATGGTCCAGACCACCGTGTGCCTCACTCATGGTCCAGACCACCGTGTCTCCCTCATGGTCCAGACCACCGTGTGTCCTCCTCATGGTCCAGACCACCGTGTGTCTCCCCTCATGGTCCAGACCACCGTGTGTCCTCCTCATGGTCCAGACCACCGTGTGCCTCCCTCATGGTCCAGACCACCGTGTGTCTCCCCTCATGGTCCAGACCACCGTGTGTCTCCCTCATGGTCCAGACCACCGTGTGTCTCCCCTTATGGTCCAGACCACCGTGTGCCTCCCTCATGGTCCAGACCACCGTGTGTCCCCCTCATGGTCCAGACCACAGTGTGTCTCCCTCATGGTCCAGACCACAGTGTGTCTCCCTCATGGTCCAGACCACCGTGTCTCCCTCATGGTCCAGATCACCGTGTGTCCTCCTCATGGTCCAGACCACCGTGTGTCTGCCCTCATGGTCCAGACCACCGTGTGTCCTCCTCATGGTCCAGACCACCGTGTGTCTCCAATCATGGTCCAGACCACCGTGTGCCTCTCTCATGGTCCAGACCACCGTGTGTCCCCCTCATTTTCAAGACCACAGTGTGTCTCCCTCATGGTCCAGACCACCGTGTCTCCCTCATGGTCCAGACCACCGTGTGTCCTCCTCATGGTCCAGACCACCGTGTGTCTCCCCTCATGGTCCAGACCACCGTGTGTCTCCCTCTTGGTCCAGACCACCGTGTGTCTCCCCTCATGGTCCAGACCACCGTGTGTCTCCCTCATGGTCCAGACCACCGTGTGTCCTCCTCATGGTCCAGTCCACCGTGTGTCTCCCTCATGGTCCAGACCACCGTGTGTCTCCCCTCATGGTCCAGACCACCGTGTGTCTCCACTCATGGTCCAGACCACCGTCTGTCCTCCTCATGGTCCAGACCACCGTGTGTCTCCCCTCATGGTCCAGACCACCGTGTGTCTCCCCTCATGGTCCAGACCACCGTGTGTCTCCCTCATGGTCCAGACCACCGTGTGTCTCCCCTCATGGTCCAGACCACAGTGTGTCTCCCCTCATGGTCCAGACCACCGTGTGGCCTCCTCATGGTCCAGACCACCGTGTGTCTCCCCTCATGGCCCTGACCACCGTGTGTCTCCCTCATGGTCCAGACCACCGTGTGCCTCCCTCATGGTCCAGACCACCGTGTGTCTCCCCTTATGGTCCAGACCACCGTGTGTCTCCCCTCATGGTCCAGACCACCGTGTGTGTCCCTCATGGTCCAGATCACCGTGTGTCTTCCCTCATGGTCCAGACCACCGTGTGCCTCCCTCATGGTCCAGACCACCGTGTGTCTCCCCTTATGGTCCAGACCACCGTGTGTCTCACCTCATGGTCCAGATCACCGTGTGTCTCCCCTCATGGTCCAGACCACAGTGTGTCTCCCCTCATGGTCCAGACCACAGTGTGTCTCCCCTCATGGTCCAGACCACAGTGTGTCTCCCTCATGGTCCAGACCACCGTGTGCCTCCCTCATGGTTCAGACTACAGTGTGTCTCCCCTCATGGTCCAGACCACAGTGTGTCTCCCCTCATGGTCCAGACCACAGTGTGTCTCCCTCATGGTCCAGACCACCGTGTGCCTCCCTCATGGTCCAGACCACAGTGTGTCTCCCCTCATGGTCCAGACCACTTCATAAGGTGCGATATAACAAACGCAAAGAACAACAGAGTCAAGCTCAACAAGCCACAATATAGGACAGTAAACAGGAGATGCTTTCTCACCCATAAACCCGTGGAACCGCCTACCAGCCGAATCGTAAGTAGCAAAATGCTGCCAAATTCTATGATCCAGCTTACAAAAATCTTTAAGACAAATGGGGGGGGGGGGACCTTTGGCCAGCCGCCACCCTCCTGTTCTTGTCGAGGCCACTAGAGTGTTAGTGGCCCTCATGTAAATTAGGTAAAGCTGTCATCCAAATGCCTAAGCATTCTCTTCTACTATGTTGGTGAAACAAGCGATGACCGATTTTGTATTGTTTGCTCATTATAGTTTTAAATGTTTTACGAAGCATATACCTTTTTTTTAACATTTATCACACGACAGTGCATGTTGAGTATACGATAATCTTCATTAGGTAACGAATTACATGCATAATATACACACACAGAAATCACATTAACGTGATATATATCATTATATATATCCACTAGGATTATAGGTGGGCGCAAAAACTTAGACTGGCTTCAGTTCAAGCCAGTTCCTATAAAGTCTTTCTAGCACCAAGCAGAGGTAGGAAAAGTTGTTTATCTGGGAGTATCTGTAGATAATGTTATCCATTTACAGGTACGTGATCGTGTTCACGAATCGTGAAACTGCTTGCTGGCCTGCAGTTGCATCCTGTAGGTACCTCTCGGGCCACATGATAATAGAGCGCATTTCCAGCCGGAGATATAAGTTGGGATAGAAATTGTGATTGGAGAACATTGACTCTTTGGAGAACTCTTTGAACATTGGAGAACATCGCCAGAGTCTCTCCTTCCCTCCCCCCTCCTCTTACCACACCATTTTCCCCATCCCCCCAATCTTCTTTCTCATCACTACCTTTTGCCCCTCCCCTTGTGTGGCTCTCACCCCATCTTGTTACCCTTCCGTCTCTTACCCTGCCGGCCTTTAAAAGACAGACATTTTCATTTACATATCTATAGGAATACCTCGCTGCATATGGGTCTCTTCCCCCCTCTTTCCTCCCTTTGGCCTTCTTCCCCTACATCTCCCCTTCCCCCCCCCCACGTTCTTCTTTCCTTGGTCCTCCATTTCATCCATTCCCCCTTTACCTCTCCCTCTCATCTTCCCCCTTCACCTCTCCCTCTCATCTTCCCCCTTCACCTCTCCCTCTCATCTTCCCCCTTCACCTCTCCCTCTCATCTTACCCCTTCACCTCTCCCTCTCATCATTCCACTTCACCTCCCCCTCTAATCTTCCCACTTTCTTCCTCCCTTTGAGGGGGGGGGGGGAATATATTTTGTCTGAGATTATGGGTCTCACAAAAAATCTCTGAGCTTTTCAGTCTCTCTCAGAAAAACTCAGAGAGGGTCCGTGGGGAGGGTGCGATGCAGTGGCTACTGTACCTGGTGGAGTGGAGGATGCAGTTGTGGGAGATCCCTCGGCGGATTTGTGCCCCAGTGCTTAGACGGTTGGAATACATCGGAACCCGCAGCGGGTGGTGAGTGATGGTGTTTCCGAGGCTCGCCCTGCTGCTCGGACGGCTGAAGTAGTGGCTGAGGTGCACAAAGTACATAAGAACAAAGGCAACTGCAGAAGGCCTGTTGGCCCATACGAGGCAGCTCCTATTTATAACTACCCAATCCCACTCATATACATGTCCAACCAATGCTTGAAACAATCGAGGGACCCCACCTCCACAATGTCACGCGGCAATTGGTTCCACAAATCAACAACCCTGTTACTGAACCAGTATTTACCCAAGTCTTTCCTAAATCTAAACCTATCCAATTTATACCTATTGTTTTGTGTTCTGTCTTGTGTTGATACTTTTAATACCCTATTAATATCCCCTTTGTTATGTCCATTCACCCACTTGTAAACCTCTATCATGTCACCCCTAACTCTTCGCCTTTCCAGTGAATGCAACTTAAGCTTTGTTAATCTTTCTTTATATGAAAGATTTCTAATTTGGGGAATTAACTTAGTCATCCTACGCTGGACACGTTCAAGTGAATTTATATCCATTCTATAATATGGCGACCAAAACTGAACTGCATAATCTAAATGGGGCCTAACTAGAGCAAGATATAGATTGAGAACCACACCAGGTGTCTTGTTACTAACGCTGCGATTAATAAATCCAAGTGTCCGATTTGCCTTATTACGAACATTTATGCATTGATCTTTTTGTTTTAAATTCTTACTAATCATAACTACCAGATCCCTTTCGCAATTCGACTTCGCAATCTCAACACCATCTAGCTCGTATCTTGTAACCCTGTCATCATTACCTAACCTTTATCAGTTTAATGCTGATAAATGTAAACATTTATCAGCATTAAACTGCATCTGCCAATCCTTCGACCATTTCAAAACCCTATCTAGATCAACTTGAAGTGATAGTGAGTCCTCCTCTGAATTAATTTCCTTACCGATTTTCGTATCATCGGCAAATTTGCAAATGTTGCTACTCAAACCTGTATCTAAATCATTTAAAGATATTATAAACAACAGAGGTCCCAGGACAGAGCCCTGAGGCACCCCACTTACAACATTTTCCCACTCTGACTTGACTCCATTTATACTAACTCTCTGTTTCCTTTGGTATAGCCATGCCCTAATCCAGCTTAATATAGCACCCCCAATACCATGAGACTCTATCTTTTTAATCAGTCTTTCATGTGGCACTGTATCAAAAGCTTTGCTAAAGTCAAGGTACACAACATCGCAATCCTTACCACTATCAACTGCCTCAACAATGCTAGAATAAAAAGATGACAAATTTGTTAAACATGAACGGCCATTTATAAAACCATGTTGCGACTCAATTATTAATTTATGTTTTTCAAGATGAAGACGAATTTTATTTGCTATTATAGATTCGAGTAACTTTCCCACAATAGACGTTAGGCTACTTGGTCGATAGTTAGACGCAAGTGATCTATCTCCTTTCTTAAAAACTGGTATCACATTAGCAACTTTCCAAAACTCTGGCACTCTACCTGACTCTATTGATTTATTAAATATGTTTTTTTTTTTTTTTTTTTTTATTATTTTCTACCACAGACGTGGCCACACATTTACAATGCTAACCAACATATATACATTTTCTTCTGTCCTCCATGGATAGGGTTAGAGAAATGTTAAACATAGAGTTCAGGGGTTTATTGAACACTCAACCACAGAAGGTGATTCGGTGCTTTTAAAATGCTAAGCTAACCTACATACGTAAATACATAGATACACAGATTTACGTATGCCCTACATAAAGTGTTTGATGTGTCTTTTACATAGTGTCATTAATGTACATTCACAAAGGTGAAATGTAATTCTGATCAGCTTCCATATATACTTTATACCCATACATATACATACATATACACACACATGCATTCACATACATCTGTCTCATTTACTCTGACAGGGTGAGATAGCTGATAAAGAAACTAGTGTGCAATTAAGCACTTAATCACTGAAGGTGATGAAGGTGCTTTTACAAGCTCAGGTTATATAGTTACATCATATAACATTGAATAAATGATATATTGAATATAACATTGAATAAATGATATATTGAATATAACATTGAATAAGTGATATATTACATGGTCAATCTTGGATACAAGTCCAATATATCATCAAGTGTTCCAGTACTCATATAGTAATTACAGAGTTCAGCATACCTTAGCCCAGGAGGGCGACAGTCAGTCAGTATGGGACATTCTACAATATAATGTTCAAGAGAGTGCATGTTTTCTCTTTCACAAAGTTGACACATTGTGTACTCGACATTTGGGTTTTGAGAAAGCTGCCAGATACGTCTATATCCCAGGCGTATTCTGGCCACTATAACATCACATTGCCGGGTTCTTGTTCTATTAGTCCCATATGTGAATGTCTCCTCACGATATCTATCATAATATTTAATGCTACAACTTTCAGGTCTTTGTGAATTTGTTAGGTCGGTGAGATTTTCATTAGATATTTGTTTAAGTATTCTCTTTGTCACTGCTAATGAAACACCCATATCAATTTCTACATCTGGTTTTCTGCAGGCTGTCTTAGCAAGCATATCAACAGTGTCATGCCTTGAGATGCCAACATGTGATGGTATCCATAGGAATTTAATCTCAAATCTGTTTTCTTTAGCAGCTAAAACATTCATTCGAATATCACTGACTATTTTCTGGGTGTCACTACTATGTGCATTCAGTGCCAGGAGTGCACTCTGCGAGTCACAGTATATAAGTCCACTGCCTTTGTCTTTTAAAAATTCAGTGGCAAGGTATATGCCTGCAAGTTCGGTTTGAGTTGTACTTGCCCAGTCATTGACGCGCTTCATTGCTGTATGTACGAGAGAAGATTGTTCAAATATGTTACATGCACATCCGGTACATCGTCCACCTTCTTCTACAGAGCCGTCGGTATAGCACTGATAAACATCGTTACCCATACTCTGAGTACTTTCAGTGATGCTTTTCAGTGTTAACTGTTTTAATAATGTGGTGTGCACACTATCTTTCTTGGGCGCATTTACAAAATCAACTGATAGATCCCAGTTATCCCATGGAGTAGTTGGCTGATTAATCATTAGTTGAGTTGGGTACATATTTAATATTTTGATGGAGTTGGCTACCTTGTAAAACCAATATACATAATCAGATTTCGTTCTTCTTCTATAGACCTCAGGTGAGTGCAGCATATTAGAAAGTTTAGCTTGAAACTTCATGTGTTGTCTAGATCTACTCAATGCCTTCACGCCGAAAACTGTGCTAATAGACAAAATTCTCTCACTTATGGTAGGTAATTTTAACTCTGCTCTCATATTAACTATTCTCGTGGACTTTGGAGCCCCAAGGATGAGACGCATAGCTTCATTTTGCAAGGTTTCAAGAGATTTCAGCTCTTTGTCAGTATACAGTGTGAGATGTAGAGCATTGTAGTCAATCACAGAGCGTATAAATGATACATAAAACATTTTAGCAAGTCTCACGTTGAGTCCATGATTGACACCAACAAGGACACGCAAGGGCTTTAATCTCTCCCAAAGTCTCCTCTTGAGAGAAGAAAGGTACCCAGGGTCGTTAATGGGGACACCAAGGTATCTGTAAGACTCGCAGTTCTCAAGTGCTCGCCCATCTATATGATAATTGGGTGGTGGAATACCACATGGAATGAGGGCACGAGTTTTCTGTACAGAGATAAGGAGGCCACATTCCTCAGCTCTAGTAGCAAAAGCGTCGAGCAGAACTTGCATTCTAGGCTCGGAGGCAGCCTATAAACATATATCATCAGCATAACAAATGACAGTGCCTTCGTTATTAGTTGGAAGATCTTTAATAAGTTTATGCATCAGAACGTTGAACAACAAGGGGCTGAGGACCCCTCCTTGTGGAGTTCCCAGTTCAAAGTGTTTGCTCTCTGTGCTTTTAACACCATTAAACAAAACATATGCTGTTCGATTAGACAAATAGCCCTTTATCCATTTCAGTAATTTTCCTTGTATTCCCAGCTCGGCAAGCTGTTCCAGTATGATTTCTCTGTTTGCTGTATCAAAAGCTGCTGCTAGGTCGATGAAGACTGTTTGAGGGGAAGCTTCAATATGTGCGAAGTACTCAGCAAAACAGTGTTGTGTACTGAGCCCAGGCATAAATTCATGACAGTGGGTCACAAAGCTCCTCTTTGCATTCTTTAAGCACCCTGGCAAACACTTCATCCGGCCCTGGGGATTTGTTTGGTTTGAGTTTTACTATTTGTTTAAGAACATCCTCCCTTGTTAAACTCGTCAACCTGTCCTCGTCCCCACCCACATAGACTTGTTCGGCTGAAGGCATATTGTTAAGTTCCTCTTTAGTAAATACAGATACAAAATATTTATTAAAAATACTACCCATCTCTTCATCACTATCTGTTATTTGACCTGTCTCGGTTTTTAATGGACCTATCCTTTCCCTAGTCTTAGTACGATATAACTGAAAAAACCCTTTAGGATTTGTCTTTGCTTGCCCTGCTATGCGAACTTCATAGTTTCTTTTTGCTTTCCTTATCTCTTTTTTAACATTTCTAACCAGTTGTACGAATTCCTGTTCTAAAGTGACCTCCCCATTTTTAATCCTTTTGTACCAAGCTCTCTTTTTACCTATAAGGTTCTTCAAATTCTTTGTTATCCACTGTGGGTCATTAGTATTCGATCTATTCAATTTGTATGGTATACTACGTTCCTGTGCTTTGTTTAGAATATTCTTAAATAAGTTATATATTGAATCCACATCGAAATCCCCATTTACGTCACCAATCGCTGGGTTCATGTCTCGCTCCAAGACCGGCCCACACCCCATACCCAAGACTTTCCAATCAATTTGACCCAAAAAAATTCTTAGGCTATTAAAATCAGCTTTTCGAAAATCTGGCACTTTAACAGAATTTTCTCCTACAAGTCTATTCTATTCTATGCTAAATCTGATTTCTTTGTGATCACTGTTCCCTAGCTCACTCCCTATTTCGATGTCATTAATTTGTGTTTCCCTGTTAGTTAACACTAAATCTAAAATATTATTTTCCCGTGTTGGTTCCTTAATGTGTTGCGTAAGAAAGCAATCGTCAATTAATTCTAGAAAATCTTCTGCTTCACTATTCCCTGTTTTGTTCAACCAGTTTATTCCACTAAAATTAAAGTCACCCATGACGTAAATACTGTTAGATCTAGATGCCCTAGATATTTCATCCCATAGATGCTTTGCTTCCATTCTGTCTAAATTTGGTGGCCTATATATAACTCCTATTATAATATTATTTGCTTTTTCGTATAATTCTATCCAAATAGTTTCTGTGTGTGGCTCAGTTTTGATTCCCTCTTTGAGACTACATTTCAAATTGTCCCTAACATATATGGCTACTCCCCCTCCTCGTCTAATATATCTATCTGTGTGAAATAGTTTAAATCCATTTATTTGATATTCAGCTAATAGTTCTCCATTTTCTACATTTATCCACGTTTCGGTAAGTGCAATAATATCTATTTTTTCTGTGCAGACAAGAGCATTTAATTCATTAATTTTATTTCTTAGACTTCTACTGTTAGTGTAATATACCCTAAGTGAATTGTTATTTTGAGGCCCTTCTCTTTCCCTGATCGTTTTGCCAATTCCATTCTCCCACAAACACATACTTTTATTATCTCCTTCTTCCAAATCAATTCCCATACCTCTATCTACTACTATCTCTATCTACTAAGTGGATGTACCGTCTCTTGGTAACGGTTCTGGAAACAGAGAGGCTGCTTGTATGACGATTGTTGCCATTGAGCTGCTTAGCCTGAAGCGTCGGAAATTCGGAGGTTCTCTTAAGCATACTCCAGATGTACAGCGGCGGATGGAAGACGATCCGCCTCCGATAGTGGATTTGAAGTATGAGACATTGGTTCCGTTAGCTCCGGATGATCTGCCTTATGGCGGGAAAGTGCGTGTGGTGGATGATGGTGTCCTTGTACCTGTGACAGTGGTACGCTGCCTAGTACTATACACGACGAGGCTTGGTTGAGTGTTGAGGAGAGGGAACAGAAGCAGTCGGCAGAGGACGCTTTGATAGTTACGCTCCAGAAGAGTTCTGTGCTTGTGCAGGACGATGTGGCTCCCTCCCCGAAAGTTGCAGGGGATGGAGTCGATGAGTCTTCTGTCGGGTTCAATGCTTCCCCGACTTGCGGTGGTAGTAATGTGCGAGCGTGGTACTTTATTCTTGTTCTTTTCTCCATGGTTGTGTGGCTGAATTGTGCGACATTGAACGTCGATGATTTGAATTGCAGTCTGAAGCAGCGTCATCATCTGTCGGTGACCCTGTTTTCAAAAGTTGGATCTTTTGTTTATTTAGGAACATAATGTTAGGTGTGTGTGTGGACCACGTGGAGATGTTGTTGAACTATTTCGATGTGTTACTGAACCCTCCGGTATTATCCATGGGCGGCAAGATGATTTTGTTGGCGAAAAGGGTAGGTTCGGAAATGAATGACTGTGGAAATGTCATTTTTGTGCATGTCTCATATATGGGTTCTGTTTTTCCCTTGCTAAATGTTTATGCACCCTCTGGGATCCATTGGCGGCTTGAGAAAGAGGAGTTGTTCTCGGATGGTCGTCTATACTTCTTGTGGAATGACTCGCGAAGGATGATTTTTGGTGGTGACTTTAATTGTGTTATGTCGGTAAGAGACTGCAGCAATCATTCACAGGCGTCTGTCTCTCTTGCCGTAGTTAGGATGCTGCAAAATGTTCATTTCCTTGATGCGTGATTCATTGCAGATGGTATCCTGGCCTACCTACCTTTGTCAGTAGGAATAATGATTCCCACATTAAGTGTATTTGCACAAGTCATTTCGTCAGGTCCGCTCGTGGGCCACAGTTCCTGTCAGTTTTTCTGATCATAGTATGGTGCTGGGAATTGTAAATGACCAGATGAGAGTGGGGGAGGAAGTGAAGGTAGCTTAATTGTAGTTTGCTTTGGTGTCCGTTTGTTTTAGAGAACTTTGGTGTTTTGTGGGAGGAACTGGTGAAGCGGAAGGCAGACTTTGTGTGTCTGGTGGATTGGTGGGAATGGTGTAAAGTGGAGAGCAAACGGTTATTTGTTCACTTATCAAAGTGTCAAGCGACGGAACATTATGGACTTTTGAACTTGTTGCAAGCTTGCTTGCATCAGCTTTATGAGCTCATGGACCAGGGATTAGATAGGTTTGATGAGAACGTATTGTTGAGGAGGCAGATAAATGGGTAGCAGGAAGAGATGGTTCAGGGTAGCTATGGCCGTTTAATGACGACTGATCGTTTATATGGTGAGAGTATCTGCCCACTTATTAGGTAAAGTTTAATCTGCTTGGTACTCTACCATGATGAGTGGATGGTACAGTACTTACCAGTATGGATGGGTTGATGTGTTATATTCGGGATGAGTTGGAGGGTCTGTATCAGAAGGTGGAGTGCATCTTGGCTGATTGTGAATATTTTCTTAATTTTTGCCAAAATGTGTTGTCTGCTGAGGACAATGTCCTTTTACTTCGGGAGTTTACAGATCAGGAGATTTGGGAGATTGTTCGGAGTTTAGCGTCTGGGAAGGCGCCCGAGTCTGATGAGTTGCCAGTGTAATATTATATTTGCTTATTGGGGGTGATTGGGTCGGACTTCTTGGAGATGCTGCGGTATAGTCTAGTCTACGGCATGGGGGGTACTTAGTGGGTGTCAGTCGTTTGGCATCATCCGACTCCTTCCGAAATCGGGCGTTGTGCAACTGCTATCGAATTGGAGACCGTTGTCTTCCCTGAACCAGGACTATAAGATTCTTTCCAAGTTGTTAGCATATAGACTTCTGTTGGTTTTGGGTAAGTGTATTTCACCTGTGCAGTTTTGTGGTGTTCCAGGTAGGTCAATTGTTCATTGTAATAACTTGTTACACGATGTGATTTACTATCTTTTTGACAATGTTGTTCTGTAGGTATTGATCAATTTAGATTGTTCAACAGCTTTTGATAGGGTGGATATGAGTTTTGTGTTTCAGGTGATGTAGAGGGTTGGGGAGGTGCGAAAGTTTGTCTCTTGCGCCAGAATGCTGTAAAGGGGTTGCCAAAGTAGTGTCTGTATTAACAGGGTGTTGGGTGCACCTTTTGCACTTGGAAGATCTGTCCGTAAGGGTCTTGTGTATTGACCCTTATAAACCCTTATGTATTGACCTGTAAGGGTCTTGGGATTCTGATTCTCTTGGATCCTTTCTATGATCCTGTTTATTATGTTTCAGAAACCTCTGTGTTTGGCAATGCGTTCTATTCATTCAATTGTCCCGCAGCCTCTTCCCTGTCTGTGTTTGTCTCCACGGAGACGTCGGTGCTAGTAGTACAGGATGTCCTGGCTCGGTTCATAGGGCGAAGGGGACGGTGATTAATCGGTAGAAATCTTGTTTGATGGGAATCAAGGGTGGTTCAAATAGCCTCGGCTATCACCTCATTATGTCCGGTCGTGATGGTCAAGTGGATTAAGGCGTCTTGTACATACCAGTTGCGTTGCTTCTGGGAGTATGGGTTCGAGTCACTTCTGGGGTGTGAGTTTTCAGTTGCATATTGTCCTGGGGACCATTCAGGCTTGTTCGCATTTGTGTTCCTCACGTGTGCCCCAAAGAATGAGGTGATTTGGTAAAATGCTATGCCCAAGATTACTATCCGAGTGCCGGCGGTGGGGTGGTTCAAATAGCCTCGGCTATCACCTCATTATGTCCGGTCGTGATGGTCAAGTGGATTAAGGCGTCTTGTACATACCAGTTGCGTTGCTTCTGGGAGTATGGGTTCGAGTCACTTCTGGGGTGTGAGTTTTCAGTTGCATATTGTCCTGGGGACCATTCAGGCTTGTTCG
>NC_091166.1:32683420-32723420 GCF_040958095.1 Procambarus clarkii
GGTGGATATAAATAGGAGATGCCTCGTATGGGCCTTCTGCAGTTACCTATATTCCTTATCTCGGACGTAGGTTCGAATCCTCATCACGGCCCTTGTGGATATGTTCACCTTTGTTCTTGTGTTCTTATGTTATTGTGTGTGTCCTATTCCTTCTTTCCTCTATTGTAATGAGGTTCGGAACCCTGTCTTCCTTCATAGCTCGGGAATAACCCTTATTGCATATTTTTTGACCTTTCCTAGTTATGTTTTGTGCTTCTTTTGGAAAAGGTTCCATGCTGAGGCAGCATACTCAATAACAGGTCTCACAAAGAATGTATACAGCGCTCACAAGGGATCTTTGTCCACAATCTTGAAGGATAACCGGACGTTTGCCAGTATAACATGTGCTGCCCTCGTTATTCTGCTAATGTGTCTGGTGTAAGATCCCCAGTTATGTTAACTCATATATCTTTCTACTTTTCACAAGTTGGAAGCTGCCTTTCCCTCATCTTGTATTGTAATTAAGGTCTTCTTGCTTCAACTCCTATCCTCAAAACCTTGCATTTGTCAGGGTTAGAGTCTATTAGCAATTTCTTATATCATCTCTGGAGATTGAATGTACTGCAGTCCTCTTAGTTCTAATTAAGCCCAATTAACTTAACATCGTTAATACACATGGTAAGAATGATTTTTCTGTTAGGTTATTTACATATATTATGAATAGTACCCTAGTACTGTTCCTTGAGGTACTCCACTTATTACTTCTCGTCATTTTAACAGTCCTTCTCTCTCAATGATTCTCTGCTTTCTTTCTGAAAGATATTAGTTCACTCACTTTAGAACTCTACTCAACACCCCAGCCTGCTTTTCGAGTTTGCATTGTAGTCACTCGTGAGGAACAGTGTCAACAGCTTTCTGTCAATCCAGGAAAATGCAGTCTGTTCAACCCTCTCTCTCCTGTCTGACTGTTGTCATCATGACATAGGACTCTAATATGCTAGTCAGGCAACAATTTCCATTGCTGTCCAAGCATCAACTTATCCATGTTGATCATTGGAAACGAAATTTATATGTTCTAAATGGTCGACGAGCCGTCTTTTGATTAATCTCTAATATTTTACAGGGAACACCTGTTATTGATACCTGTCTGAAGTTCTGTAGCTCCTCTCTTTCTCCTTTCTTGTATATAAGTTCCTCATTTGCCACTCGCCAAATGTCAGGAAGTTCTCCTTTTTTTCTAGGAAAGAGTTGAAGACTATAGCAAGAGGTACGCACAATGCTGCAGCTGCTTCTTTTAGGACCCATGGTGAGATCTTGTAAAGACCTGTGGCTTTCATCATATTCAGCTCATCTAATTTGTTCTTTACTCCCTTTGGTGTTACTTCTATTTTTATCAGTCTTTCTTCTAGTAGTGCATGTTTCATTAAAAGTTGTTGATCTGGGGAAAGTTCTGGTACAATTTTAAAAACTTCCTGGATGCTTATATGGAAATTTTCAAACATATCTTTACCCTTCTTTGTGTAGCCTCCTGTTTTATGTAGAAAGTAAACGTTTGCATTTACCGACATCTTTATTCTCATTGTCTATAAAGTAGTTTAGGCTGATCCTTGGGCTTGAATGCTATATCATTCTTACACTGCTTTTGTGTTGCACTCCAAATTCCTGTGTGTTCAGTCTACACTCTTGCATATATGTTGTGGTTTTTGTGAGAGTTTTTGTAACTTGTGAGTTTGGAATAAAATGAAATTGGTATAAGGAATTGAGCTCGGAAAATTTCTAAGAATTTTCTTTATTCTTTAACCTTTATTCCTGTCGTGATATTCAACTAGGTCGCCTGAGGAAGGACTTGCTTAGCTAACACACCAGTGTAGTGAGCAGCTCATTCCTCACTTTGGGACCATGTATGAACAATTGACTAGGCGCGAGCAAACGCCGAGACCCCAATGAAAATTGAAATCCCCTCCACTTGGGTGACGACCTTCGCCATTCGCCGAAGCGAATCTAGCGAGTAGGTCAAGGGCTCTCACAACAATAATTTATTGTTGTGTGGTGCCGTATATTTGGTCCAAAACTCAGAATCAGTCTCAATTTTATTAGTCGAGTGTGAAGAACACTTGCATAACAATAATAATGTGTGGGGTGTAATGAAAAGACAGTGTTAAGCATAACAACTTAGTTTATTCAATAAAGTACTATCTACTACAACAAAACAAAAAGAAATGTCAATGACGTTACTCGAAATCCTTCCTGTGACACTATCAATGACAGCTAGACACCAGCCCCTCGGACTGCATAATGAACTAACTCGAACATAAGCGTGACCACAGAGGAATCAACAAGAAACAAGAACTAACAGATCTATAATCACAATTACAACAAATGACACAGTGGGTTCTGAAACACGTCTCCAGTAACCTCCTAACTGTGCTACGCCCTGTGCAGTCTACACCTGCAATGGCGGTTGCAATGCAATCAAATCATTAGTCTTTCAGTGACAACAATAACTACTGGGTTCACTAGCAACTCCAGCAACCCTTCCTCAAATTAATCCTTACGTTAACACTCCGTCCCACGGACGATCAACAATCAATAACAATTGATTTACGTTAATAACAAAATAGCATTTACATTAAATTAATAACTCTTACAACTGTCACTAGTAACGCGGAAATTACACAACACTCTACCCGTCGAGCATTCAGTGAGAAAATCCCATTAATCCCTGTACTCAAAGACAGCTGATTAATCTCTTTACTAGTTACGTTAATTTACGTTAATCGGTTACTAATCACTCAGCGATGGTAAACTCTGATTTACAACGTCCAAAGTGCTAAGAGAACGGTAATCACTCGTGATTACCTTTAGAGTAATTAATTACTATCCTCAAGATCAATAATTAAACAATTAAAATACGCAACCTTTCACACTGGCTCAGCAATTTACATTAAGGTATGAATTCCGTCTGAGCCTTCCATACTCAGACCAATTCAGGTGGTTAATAACAGTAATTAGCCCCACGTTTACGTTATCCTAAAATGACGTTACTCCTCCCACGAGTCAATCAAGTGCCGGTACTTCCGAGCAGATAAATAACGACGTTACGTTAATAGAACAATGGAGCCTTCGTGTGAGTCGATCAAACAAGGATCGAGGTTAATTACTTTGACTTCCTGAAACACGTCAATTACCCGGCCCACTGACCGTTAATTACGACAGACAATACTCTAATTCTTATCCGGCTGATGGCTAGGCTCCTTGAGACTACCGTAGCTGCTTGCAGGAAAGTAAATTAACCCAAACGTATTCTACGTTACTCAAATTGTCAAAGAACAAATTCTCTTAAAGCAATGGGCGTTCCCTTGGTTACGTTATATTAATTACCTCGCAATCACCTCACTGAATACTGGACTTCGATGTCCTACCAGATAACAGGAGAATATATGTGTACCCAAGTACTCGTCTACAGCCGAGTTCACCCACGACAATAACAAATCACACTTACAAATCACAGTGATTTACGTTACAATCCGGTTGCAATGACAATACTGCAGAACCTAGTAAAATAACATACAGGACATGAACCCTCTAAAACATTGCCCCACAATGACTTTACTGAACTGCAATCACATACGGTGATGCTCAACACTAGCAACAATCACCATCAATTAACAACCCCTTTGCAATAACACACACGTCAAGTACTCTAATTTCCAAGTATTAGAATACTGCACACACTTACTTACTGTTGCAAAAGACCCCAGTGCTCTCAATAACCCCTAGAACATAGGTCCAAATTTGCAATCACCACACAGTAAATAACACAATAACACTGGGCACCGTGACACTATGATTATATATATATATATGATTACTGCTGACACATGTAGCCTACAGCTATCAAACGTTATTGGGAACACTAAGGAGATCTCGCACCCCTTAAATCACATGGGTGAGTGATTTATCGATCACGCATGCCGATAAACACACTCGAGAGTTACGTTACTCGACATAGCGATGGCGGTCTCTCCAGACAGCCTCGTCACTCACCAAATTCTACCAAGATTACGTTAATACTGCAACCACAATACATATATATATATATATATAAATCACACTTGTCACGGCCCTGGGAACAATACAAGAAATTAAGACCACACTGTGGTACACTCCACAATAATCATTACCAGAATCACTGACGTTACACACATACTCAGTGTTGGAATTCCACACCTGCAAGACTACACATGGAAATGATATCACTCCGTCCCACAGACGATCAAAAATTATTAATTACTATAATGGAATAATAATATTATTACATGGACATCCTCACAATCCTTGGCTAATCTATGTATACTCTGCTCCCATGTGTACCCACACACACACACACACTGTACGTCTGTGTACACAAGACGTAAGTCCCTCTGGACTGACAAGATGACAACAAGGGTGATTATCTCCTCGCCCACACTTCACCTCCACAGGTGCTGCGTGACAATGTGACAGAACACTTGACCTCGAATTCAAGGTTTTAGAGACTAACTGATCACCAGAAATACACACATAGGTACTTACTCATTCATACTGCCGGCTTACACACCATTCCCATACATCAGGCACCCCGCTACGGGTGGCTGGCTCACTCATGGCAGTAGTAGGTGGCATAGGCGGCGGTAGTACCTCACACGGTATTTTACGTACAATTGGCGCGCACTTGAACCCCTCCCACTCACAACACGGCTCGGTTCGCACCCTCGACCCACCGGTGAAGTGAAGCATTCGTACCCAGGTGACGCGCACAACGATAGCGTCTTACACAAACATGGGAAATCTGCCTTAAACACAGACACGAATTTCCCCGTTCCCATCAACTGCTACAGAGCACTAGCAAGTCTAATCATCATTGGTATGGGATCTACGAGTCTGTTAATGCTCGTATGCACATTACCCCACAATCCCAGATCACAAGATCTTCTCTACCCATTGTACACAATGTCTTTCTCCCCTCCAAGCGACGACTTCGGCCGGATTCTGTGACGACCGCTGTCGTAGGTGAAGCAGTTGAGTAGTCCAGCCACCATGACGCCCTATACTCGATTTGGCCGAATTGAGTACAGAGAGCGTCTTGACAGAGTGGCAGCTGGGTTCAGAATGATGCTTACACCGACGATTCCCGCGTTCTCCTTGAAATAACCAATGAGAGGAAGGCATACAGCGGCCTACCCCTCTCATCCAATCAGCGACGGTGTAGCATAGCCCCTAGGGCAATTCCAAGATGGCCGACCAACATGGCGGCTCAAGAATTTACTAAGATGGCGGCTGTTTCCATGACGACGACTCAAGTGGCCAGCGAGCGCGGGAGGCCCACAGCTCACCCACGCATTAGGCCTAGCTGTTTCCATGCAAAGTGGAGTCTCGCTCCAAGCCATACAAGAGATGATGCTATCAGCTCTAGCACTGTCCACAGACGTGCTACCCCGGTCAGGGTAACATTTCTGGACTGCTGATGACTGGGGCTCTCACATGAGCCCAAACACTAGATGTTTCGGTTGCTGGTTACCAAACTTAAGTCCACCCACTTAACAAGTGCACTTAACAAGTGTACTGGCTCCCACAGGCATAAGAGCACTATTGTAAGTGAGCTGGTGAACCATCTCCTCACAGTTTTCTTTTGTTCTGTGCTCCCTATATTTTATCCTAGTCTTTTTACTCTTACTTTTTTGCCTCTAAACAATGACTATTAAAGCATGGGCAATTTTTTTTCTTGGCTCCTTTATCTCGTAAGGGCGATATAAATCTTCTTTCAGCTTCTCTGCAGTGGCATGTTATGAAGTCCATCAAGCCATGTATTGTTTTTTCTCTCTTGCTTTTATTGCGCATGACATTCTTTCTAAAGATGTTTTGGCCTTCTGCTTCCTGCCTTTATGAAAGCTAATTCACACCCTCCTCGTATCATCTTTCTCTTGCCACATCTTTCAAAACAACAAGATAACAAAAGACTATACCAAATTATAACTTTTCCCACTAGCAATGGGAAATTCCCACTAGCAATGGAAAATTCCCACTAGCAATGGGAAATTTCCACTAGCAATGGAAAATTCCCACTAGCAATTCATCCCCAATGTTCTCATTGTCCACTTCGCTTTTTGTAAAGACTAAGTGTACAGAAAAATCTGTATTTCTCCTCTAATAAAAATCAAGGTTGGAAGGATTGTAAATATTTTAAATTCACTTAGTATGGCTATAATTATTTGGCCTTACGGCTCGTTCTGACCTTAAAATGATAACTGGTCATTCACCAGTATTGATGAGTGCTGCCTCTGCGTTGCCTATTTTTATTTGTAATTATAGATTTATTAAGAATCTAAATTGAATATTAACACATTGGTTTCTTCTTTATGAGCCATGGGGCTTGCACCTTGCATCAGTAAATTTTTATTTACTGGTAAGACTTTCAGTGGGCTATAATGTAATATAAAAGTTACCTTAGTTAATATAAATTCAATTTGCGTCTTTTACGTTCCAGGTGTTGTGGGTAGAACTATGCAACAAAGGATTTATCTTGATTGCTCGGTTTCATATAAAAGGGGTAACGTTGCGGTTTGTTTAGTAATTATGTAAATGGTATAATATTTATTTTTAGCACTAATACTTATATTAATTGCTATAAATGTTCCACATAGATCGGAAGGAGAGCCGACTACAGCCGCAAGTACCTCTTCATACTATTAATAAAGATAAATGGAAAATTTGGTATGTATTTTCTCCAATCTTACACTTTTCTCATTGTGAAAGATGTATATAAATAACGCCATAAAGACACAAGACAGATTGGAGATTTATTTTTTTTCGGCTCAATAAGTCCAATCTTGCAGGCTGGTCTTCCCATCGTCTACCCTTCCTAACATATTGTGTATGAAAGTTCCATTCTGCAACATCTACCAGTTTTTCTCGCAATGTTTCTTCTCTGGGATCCATTTATTCCAAGTCCATTTGTCCATGATTAAAATCTCCCACTACTTGTAGCTTTGCATTCAACCTAAGGATTAATTCAGGCACTACGTTTGATATTTGTGCAAGCTCTGTTTGTATTCTTGTCTGGGTTTTTCATTATTCTCTGTGGGATTGTAAATTACAGCCGCACCCATTTTTTCCTGCCACCGAAATGATTCCTGGGACATAGTCTGCATTACTGATGTCCTCCTTTAAAGTAATCTCTTTAATCCTGCTGTCTCTTTTGACCAACAGAGACTTATATAGAAAAGAGCCTCTTCTCTTCTACAGAGAAGAGACCTCTCCTCTTCCTCCCATCAGTTTTCCTTTTTCTCTTTGCTTTCTGGTATAGTCTAGGGCAGCGTTTTTACACCTGCGGACTGGCGAAAATGGGTGAAATATTTCGCTAGTACTTGTTGTGACACAAAGGCATCACCTGACTTTTGGCTTTATTGATCGTATAATTTGCAGCGTAGTACCCTGCAAATAAGACAAGCCATAAGGTTTACAGTCTTACGGTTAAGCACCGTATAAAGTAGTTGAACAACAAGCATTTATTGCTGATAACACTAAGCAATCAATGAACATAATTATTGTCATTGACAATAAGCAATGAAAATTAAACAAGAAATTACATATTACCGATCTTAACGCAAGCTTGACCCGCCTGGCCCGACGATCAGGACATCAATGGTCAAGCGAACGTCCAGTCGGTGTGACATTAGCTCAGCCCCCGATACAGGGGCTACGAAAGCATGACAATTTACCACATCTGCTGCAGCCCGTCCTCCAAAAATGGGGTGGTAAATGTAAGAAGACATATAAGTGCAATTATGTACTATTCATAGCAGTTAGGAATTGTATTTATTTTCACTTAGTATTAAATCGTACTGTCAAATATATTGAGAATATTATGTCTGCTGACCTCCAAGATGGAAATAAAAATCATTGTAAATGGCATTTTATTTATTAAATCTAATGTTATAAATTTACAAGTTTTAGATAGTGTGCAATCTGCTGCTGCTTCTTTGTATGAAAATTTCAAATACGTGTCTGCAGTGTTGCTTCCGAGATCCAAGGCTCTGCGTTAACATCCATTTGATTTCTCTTTTTAGTTTTTATTACTGACATGGCTGAAAAATTCTTTCACACAAATTGAATGGTCGAAAATCGACCAGTAATTAGATAGTTTTGTAACTCAGAGATGGATATTCTTTTTTCAGTGATATCCAAAATTAAGACAAAGTGTATTTTATGTCTGGACGCCAGAGTGACGTCAGAAGACAACTCGAGAAGCTTTTCTTTATCACGAAGTCTCAAGTGCATGTGATTTTATATATCCAAAAATATATTATTAATCGAAAAATTACCTTAACTAGGATCTTCATATTCAGGGAAATAATTATTAACATTTTCAGCTGACGCCCTTAAACATTGACTTACTATGTTTCACATGACTTTCTGGTTGACATCAGCAGCAATCAAAAATTCTTCCAAAAGTGGAAACATTTCTATATCTTCTTCTTGTACACAACTATCCCAAATAGCCAGCTTCTTTTTGAATGCATTCAATTTATTTCTAAGTATAAATATGTTTGTACACGACCCATGAAGAGAAGCATTAAGCTTGTTAAGCTAAACATGTCCGCCATATACGCAAGCTTAGCCATCCATTCCTCATTCAACAAAGGGTCTACTAGGTCAGATTTTCGCTCTCGCAGAAACTGCTTTACTTGTTCCTGTCAGTTTGAAAATGCATGCAAAGACCCTACCTCTCGATAAACATCTCACTTCTGCATGGATATGTTGGGGATGTGAGTCGATACTCTCATACAGTGTCGTGAACAGCCTGGAGTTCAGAGCTGGACTACAAATTTCATTAATGATCTTCACCGCACTATTCATCAGTGTCGATTTCGCCTATACTTCGCGCGCACTCCGTTCACTTCTCCCATACTATGGGCACTACATTGTAGAATGCAGTGCGTTGTTCGCCCCGCAACAAAAACCAACCAAATCATGTAGCCTCTAGATTCTAGAGGCTACATGATTTGGGATAAATTTTTCGCAGATCACCAGAAAATTTCCACATGGTTTTCTTCAACCACTGGTTGAAAACCGTCTGCTCACAGCCTAGGTTGCGTGCCGGATGTTGTGGTGGTATATTGGATATCTTGGTACAGTGGTTTTCAGTTTGATATGGTATGACAGCCAAGTATACTCAGGTATCATTTTGTTTATTATTATTATAGTAAATTGTATTAATTGTTCATTTGTTGTTTTTTGTTTCTTCCTGCAACTTACACACTGCAAGGGCCAAGGCAACATATTTTTTATTTGATGAGAGTGAGAGCCACATTACACCTGCCTCGTATAGCTGCGATACTATTTCACGTCACAATTGCATGAAGCTTAAGTTCGATAGTTCATAAAGTTAGTTATGCTACGAAAAATTCAAGATATAATGTATTACAAAAAATATACATATTTAGTCTGCTATAATATTTAAAGTAGTTTGTTACAACTAAAAGATTGTCTTAGTTTTGATTGATACTTCACAAAACAGTAATGAAGGTTTCGGTATGTTACATAAACGGTTTACTAAATATGTGTTGTCTTAGTTAAAATACTTTATCAAGATTTTGTTAAACAGGTTATATTTAAAGGAAAATACCCTAGTATAGTTTATTACGACTTAAAACAGTAATGCTGTTGTTATTGTTGTTTATACATAAAGTTATATTATAATACAAAAAGTTATGGTATAGAAACCCATTGAAAAATTTTGTTATGCAGCTTATGTTAGGTAAGATAGGCTACATTATGCGCGAAGATGTTATGTCAAGTTTCCTTTAATGCTGCAAGATTTCTTAGACAGTATCCCTTGTTGCATAAAGATGTCTTAATGATTATCCATGTTGCGTGAAAACGTCTTGGAAAATATCCTTTAATTATAGAGATTTACAAAAGATGCCTTTGTCCATTTTCTTGTTGCTCGAAGAGTTATCTTAGCTTAGAAATGCTATAAAGAAAGTTACCCACGACTAATTTTCCACTGATTGAAGAGTATTCCTACTTTTAAAAATGTTATGAAGATGAAGAAGACACCCATGACAATTTCCTCACTGCACGGAGCATATCTTTACTTTAGAAATGTTAGAAGTTTCCTTTGAAAATTTCTCCTTGCACACCGTGTATTCTTAATTTTAGAACGATATGAAGAAGACGCTCCTGACTATTTTTCCGTTGCAAGAAGCATATTCTTAGTTAAATGTGACGTGAAAAAGACTATCATAGTCAAATTTTAATGGATAAGTGTATACATGGTTAGGTATGTTTCAAAAGAGACACGCATGTTTAGTTTGACATTAAATCAAAAGTAATTTTAGTTTTCTTTTTAAGAAATGTGTTATTGTTCATGATCCATAAAACAATATTGTTACAGAAATTAATTCACAAAGTTATTTAAATTGTAGACAAGTTAAGATACAGAATCTTTGCTGCAAATGCAGTATAAGTTACATTACAGGAACAGTTGTGTTATGAGAAATGTTACAGAATGAAGTGTTTCAGTTTGTTAACTGATAGAGATGCTAGAGAAACAGAGATAGTAGATATTGTGTTTTCTAAGCAATTGCAGACAACATGTGAAGACCATGTAAGAACATGCAAAAAACATTAGGAGAATATGTAAAAACATGCACTGAGTATGCAGAGCATTCTGACAACATGCAAAGAACATTATTTGGTATATACAAGCTTAAGTGGGATAACAGAAATGTCTCTTTGTATATCGTTTAGTTACCTAAGATATCCTTAACCTTAAATATTGTTAAGTCTGCTCTTAACAATGTACACATACACTTAAGTACTGGCAAAGCTACCGGATAAAACTACAAGTTGGTATTATAGGCAAGAACTGACTGTAAGCAAAATGCATAATAAAAGATGGGAGGGAGGTAGTGCAGGAGTGCAGGGACGCTGTCCATGAGCAGGTATGTGAGCGGAAAATGTGTAGCCAGAAAGTAAAGAGGAGGAGGAGAATAGCGTAAATTAGAAATTAGTACTACGACCATTCACACCACCTGGGACAGGTGGCCACCTATGGTCACCTGTCCCAGGTGAGCATGCGTGGGGCTTCGTCTCAGTGCATGAGATGTGTCCCACTCGCCTGGTCGTAGTCTTAGGGGGAGTTTAATGGGTGTATGGTTAGGATAGGGTGTGTGTAGCATGTGTGCAGGTGTATATGTTCGAAGTAAGGGGTAATTGTTGAAAGTGTATGTATTTGGAGCATAGAGGTGTACAGGTGTGTATGCTTAGAGAATATGTTAAACATGGTAAGGTTTAGAGTTAAGCATGCTTGCAGTACATGGCAATACCAGACCTAGAAGACCGGGTGCAGTATGTGGAAGGTTAGGTTAGGGAGGGCGTGGGAAACAAGATGTCTGGCACGTATCCGTGAACGGTGTGCTCACCTAGATGTAGTTACCTGGTGATAGCAACTGTCAACCTCCTCCTCACACAGGCTCAGGGTGTTAAACTTACATAAACCAAAGGATGTCTGTCAAGGTCTTCTCTTCGTCAGGTCTCCAGAAGATCAAAGCAGTTACTGAGTATTACACAAGCACATAGACTTGTCAATCTGATGGTAAGTAGTATAGCGAGGTGTTTAGGGCATAACCGGACTTTTACCTTCAAGACTTCTTAAACATGACACAGTAATTAAACATCACGTCTCAGCAAGGGCGTCTGGTGTATTTTTCTGAATATCCCATTTCATGTAGGAGAAGAAGAAACACTCCAGTAGACAGGATGCGGTCTGCTAACCTCATTATTTTAAGTCAATCATGAACCTGAGACCTGACATCTTCACGAAGCAGGTTAAGTGAGGGTACTGAGCTGTATGGAGTAAAACCCCTCTCTATGACCCTCATCATACCGCAATATCTGGCATCACTCTCATGCACTACCTCCACTCCTTATCCTCTCCCTCTTTACCTTTTACTTTCAGTAGGATATATAGATAGATAGTTAGATACATAGAAAGAATAATGTATTGGGGTGTGGAAATTGTAGTACACATAAAATCTGCAGTGTGTCTTGTATCCCTCTCAGTCTGTCTCTCTTTCTGAAGGTTGTTGTGGGAACCGACCTGTGAGATTTATATTTACGTAAATTTATATATTTCGATAGCAATTAGTATGATGTTAAGTGGACTGTATTTCTGCAATATTTCTCACAAATCGATCCTTACACATTAGTGGGGTTTATATTAAATTTATATATATGCAGCCAATCAAACTACAGTATTAAACTACATATATTAGTATATAAATTGAAGAGGTGCCTTATCTTATTATACATTAGGATTAGTCCACCAGGTATAACTAGGATGTAGACACCAAATTATCCTCGTGAGAGGCTAGCTTCCAGCACCCCAAGTAACTGGTGTACCAAGATTAATTCTTGCTTCCTCTTCTTGTTCCTGTCAAAGGGCACTAGCTGTAAAGCTGGAATCCTAATATATGACAGCTATATCAGAGAAAACACTGTATATTATATAAGATAAGGACCAAGGCTTAATTACCTGTATTTAGAGGCTCGTTCGCGTCCTAACCGGAAATCATCATATCTACCTACATTACTGGCTAGAAATGACTTAGATAAGATTTCGGTAAGACACTTACCTTGTGATTGTTGACAGCGTGTTGATGATGGTAGAACACTTATTTGATCTGAATAACACTTCGTCCAGGAGAAATTATAGAAGCTGAATTTGCTCCCCAGTGCCTCTGGTCTTAACAATGGCTGAACTTCCTCACCACTACTGTGACACTATTGGCTCACTTTGTCCAGATGTCAGTAAGTGATAGAAGGGTCACATTTACTCTATTTTGACACTGATAATTAAGTTAATTCAAATTATATGTTTTTATGATGTGATAAGTCCAAAGGCTACTGTATTTAAGAATAATTCCCAACAGAATAGCTGGTGAATTTATAGTACTATGTGGCAATGGTATCCCGTTTTCTATTGACGGAAAATTCCACTACAAGCTACTTTTTCTATGGGTTAACTTGTGTATACAACGGCAGCAGCAATATTATCTGCATATTGTATTGAATATTATTAAATGGTGTCGGGTTTTCCGACAGTTGTGAAGGATGGCGCAATGGTAAGGTACTACCTAAACACTTTTCACTCTGCTAAGGAAGGACATAATGATTTGTTCAGATGTCTTGAGAAACGCAGAGGCTGACCACATACGCCCTCACTGTCATGGAGAGTTTAAAACCACATGCTCACATTAGCTGAGAGGGTTCTGGCTGTTTTTGGTGAGTGTAGTCTAACCCTGCAGCATGTTGAGACCCATCTAACATGCCGTATCCATTTGTCATAGGTCACAGTAATCGATCATCCTGTCGTTGGGGATGTTGAACTCACAGCACCAGCCCACACCCCCTTCACACTTGGTGGTGTTAGCTGTCCAAGCCACACCACCAGCACCAGCAGTAATTATAACAATTATATGACGTCAAACGGCTAGCCACGCTCCCACTACATTTTCCTGTTCAGGAGTTCCTCAGTATTGCCTCATCATTACATCCTAGCTTAAGTTCATAGTTTCAAAGTAACCTTAGTTTAAAAGCTTCAACTCACTAAATTCAGTGGGAACAATCTAACGATGAATGATAGATTGGTCTTGTCTCGTTAACGTTATCGCTGACTAGTCACCCAGTGTCTCATCCTCACTAAACCTCTCATTGGCGCAGAATCAAGCCGTCATCTAATCTTCACCTCTAAGTTGTCTAACAGCGTGTGCAAAAGGAGGGCTCAAATATTGTACTCGAGCATACATTTAGTTTAAAATCCTGTCCTTCATCAGTTAATAGTAAGTCATTGTGATATGAGCAGTTAGAAGAGCCGTGATCCCCACAGAAAATTTTCAGTGTGTTGAACAGGGGATCGTAGTTTTTAGTTAAAAAATACTTTCAATCAACACCCATTACCTACGAGGAGAAAGAGGGGGACATCTCCCAACAACACCAGTTTCTTCAATAAATATCACTTCAGGATTCTCTTATATCTACCCCACTACAGTTGCAATAATTCAGGGAGCCACACCTCAGTGCAGCTTATCAGAACGGCCTTAGAGTCATTAACGCGTTCAGCCGCACTCTCCCTCACCCCTCCCCTTCGCCCCCCCCCCAACCCCACCTACCCTAAAAACATGCCATTCATTCCTTCATTCATAAAAGAGGTTAGGTGATAATAATAATATTAAATGTTATTGTTAATGTGCTTTATTCTTTGTAGAGATAAAATGGACCATTACACAGCTTGTGTTACTACTACTACTACTACCACTATCACAAGTAGCTTAGCACACAACTATTTAGTTACATTTCCACTTTATGTAAGTCAAATTCAACTAGTGGGGATACTTTTTACTTGGTATAAAAGACAAAAATGTAGCAATAGGCTATTAGCAAAGGTAAAACAAAACATTACAGCTTTATAAAGGTGATGAATAAGAAATATTTGGCACTGTTGATATGTTTATTCAATGTAAACCAAAAAACATAACATAATATAGTTACATCTTTTTAATCACCAACATATCTTAACATCATAGCATAATTGTTGATGTGTTTTATTCAATGTAATGACAAAATATATCTATATCATTAGACTATTAACAAAAAACATAACATAATGTAGTTATATTTTTTATTCTTCATCAAAACATAACATATGTACATCTAGTTCTTCTTTACTTACACTTTCACTCGTTTAGTTTTAACCATTTTTTTCCACTGGTAATTGTGTGATAGATCATTTCATCAGGCGTTTTGGAGGTAGTGAGATCACACTTTTGCCATTATCACTATTACTGCTGGTGCTATCGATATAACTACTTTGATTAAGATCATCAACTCGAATCCTTCGTAGTAGAGTAAAATTTTCCTCATCGTTACTTATTATTACAGACTTTGATAATGATGATGTGATCCCCTTAACCACAGCTCTAGCCTTAGAGGCCGTTGGATGTGAAGTAAGTCGAGGACTGTGGAACAGATTCATATCAACATCGGATAGTAAACCGTGTTGTTCACTTTCTATAAGTAATATACCTCCTTCCAGTAATGTGTCTATATTCACATCGTATTCTGGTTGATAAGGGGTTTCCACCTCAGACAGTGAAATGTCTGCAAACACTCCATTATCGATACTACCACACATGCTGATGAGTTGATCATAGTCAGAGTCTACACAACCCTGTGTAATACCATTCAACATTCTTTCAGGTTTTTCCTTCCTATTACTACTACAACCAGACCTCTTAACACTGTGGGGGGATAGATCCTCTTCACACTCTTTCATAAAATGAGTTATTATTATTATTAACGCTACTTGCTTCACACAACCTTTCACCTGTCCTTCCTTCATCATCATCTTAACTGTTGCTATGCGTATCACCATCCCCACCCCCGTCAGATTCCAGGTTGGGATTTCACACCAGTAGAGATTGTAGAGGTGAATGCGATATCATCATCAGCAGCAGCAGCGCCAGCAGTAGCAGCAGCAGTAGCAGCAGCAGCAGCAGCAGCAGCAGGTGTAGTGAATGTGATCGAGTCAGAGGTGGTAACCTCTTTAGTGCTCGTGTGTATGTGTGTGTGCTACCCAGGAAAATATAAATATTTCCCCCAGAGGATGTTAGTCTGCTCTCGTTCTCCAGATAATCTAAAACAATAAGGTCTTATTATTAGCATAACATTAACATTACTAACATTAACATTACATTAATGTATAACATTAACGTTATTCCCATCACACATCATAGCATGAAGGAGCTTAGGGAACATACCACGAATTATTGCCAAGGCCTGACCCAGACTCTTAGGTTCAGAGACGCAAAAGAAGGTTACCATTAAAGACACCTTGCAAGCGGAACTTATTGCAGAAGGAGGAAAGATTCGAGGTAACTACAAAAGCACCATACTGTCCCCCAAGCTCAAAGCAGCAGTTAAGAGCCTTCGGGAGAATAAGGAGGTAATAGTCAGGAGAGGTGACAAGCCGCCAATATACATTATTCTTTAAACATATGAATATCTGGCAAAAATGAACCTCATACTCTCCATCCAAACTAAATTCCAAAGGGTAACGAAGGACACTACAGCCGAATTAAAAAGGAAGATAAACAGACTGATCAAAACTGTGAACGTCAAGAAATCCGGACTCCACCTGCCAAAGGTTATTGGGGAATACAAACCTGGTTACTCATATGGGAAGGTCAAGACCCTCAAGCCTGGAAACCGAATTTGGTCAATCATCAGTAAGATTCCCACACCCACATACAGACTGGCTAAGTGACTCAACTGCCTGCTGACTCCTTATGTGCCTTTTGCTTTTAGCCTGAAGTCTCCAAAGGAATTCGTTGACTTACTGCAGGGAGCACGGGCCACAGGGATAAGGACCTCTATGGATGTGGAGTCACTGTTTACCAACGTGCCTGTGGACGAAACAATCAGGATTATGATAGACAGAGTGTATCGTGATCCGGCTTGTACTCCTCTTGACATACCAGAGGGCATACTGAGAAAGTTACTCCAAGCCTGCACTAAAGAGGCACTCTTCTTGACTTCTGATGGGCACATATGTAAGCAAGTAGATGGGTCGCCATGGGTTCTTCTGTTTCAGTGATGGCTGGGGGCAGTATGTTCCTTCTTCGTCTTAAAAATGGCAGAGTATAACAAAGTGTTATCTAGCTGTTAATTATCGCTGTATCCGTCGATTATTTTGGTGTTGTTTGTCATGTTATCTCTGGTGATGATCTGGTAATGTGTAGAGACCTAATGTTCCTTGACTGGGCCTTGTTGTTTGTGCATTGTCAGGCGCCTTGAAAGAGATGTTGTTGTCTTCCCTATGTATTGAGATCGTTAGGGTTGACAGTTCTCAAGTATGCATGCGAAGACATAGAAGACATTCGCCTTTTACAAGGCGTTGCACTATATGTCAGGAAAGTTCTTCATGAGCAAGTTAGCGGTCTTATTGCTCTTATAGTTCATAGATTGATTGATTGATGACGATTAAGCCACCCAAGAGGTGGCACGGGCATGAATAGCCCGTAAGTGGTGGCCCTTTTGAGCCATTACCAGTATCAAAAGATGATACTGGAGATCTGTGGAGGTGTGTGGGAGGGCACGCTGATAAACATATTGACAAGACTCCCATTATATCTATAGGGCACATGCTTTAGCATTAAGGAACCTTTCTATGTTAGCTCTGTTAGTATAGATTGCAGCGTGAATAGCCCGTCCTTCTAAGATTTCACAACGTCAAGAAAACGGTTAATTTAAAGTGTCCTTTCCTAACTTACCAAACTAAGCCAGAGGGCCCAAAACAGAAAACGGGACAGTACGTCACTGTCATGAGCCGCCTCCATTTTCTAGTGCGACCATTTCTGGTCTTCTGTAACGCATTCGACCGAAAAGCGACGTTCTTTGTAGGAGGACAGTTTAGTGTGAAAATCATCATTCCTTTCCAAGATTGTTACATCTAGGAAAGGCAGCATACCTTGGCTCTCCATCTCGTAAGTGAACTATAGTACTGAACTTTGCTCGAATGCAACCTTAAGCTGTAGCAAGTGCTCAATATCAGGTACCTGCAGGAATGTCATCAACTGTCATCAACCTACATTAATCATTTGGTTTATTACCCACATCAAAAACTATTTTTTTTTTGTTTGACGGTACCCATGTAAAAATTTGCAAATAAAACACCAAGGTGGGAACTCCCAGTGACACCATCTACTTGTTTGTACATGTGACCTTCAGGGCTAGGGAAGGAAGCCTGTTTGGTACTTGCTACGAGTAGCTTCCTACATGTGCCTTGTGGGATGTCAAGGGGAGTACAAGCTGGACCCTGATAAACCCTGCCCATCTTCACTCCAATGGTCTCATCCACGTTCGCATTGGTGAACAGTGACGCAACATCCAGAGATGCTTTCACCCCTGATGCTTGAGCATCCGGCATCAGTGAGGATAAGTCAACAAATTCCTTTGAAAGCTTAAGGCAGACAGTGTCTACCACGTATGGAGTTAACATAAAGTGTAGTTGCTTAGCCAACAGTACGTGGGTATAGGAACCTGGCTATCGATCTGTCGAAGTGGGAGTCATGTTTTGTGGGTCTCGACAGCCACATATGCATATGTATATGTACTCTCCAGTAGCTTTCGGCAGGTGATGTCCAGGCAATTTGGCATTAATAGTTTCAACCACTCTGTTTACCTTTGCTTTAAGCTCGGCAGTTGTGTCCCTCGTGATCCTTTGGAATTTAGTTTGATCAAAGAGAATGAGGATTATTGTCGTAAGTTACAATAATTTTTGAGAATGAAGCATTACTGAGCCGAAAAATATTGATTAGAAATAAATTTAAAACATTTTCATTTGATTTCTTCATGTATGCATGTATATTGCGAGCTTGCCCTTAACCCTACAAGAAAAGTAAGATAAATTCATACGTAACTTTTCATCCAAATTTCAGGAACTGACGTTAATTTCAGAATCAAATTAATTCAAAATTCTCAATATCTAAAATGTATAGTTTTTCAATATTTAAGTTATATATTTTCCATGTTGCTAACTCACACTTGTAAAGAAGAGACCAAAACAGATATATTCTAATAATTGCTCACATTGGTGACCAAGTCTTTAGGGAATTGTGCACGTCAAGAGTTAGTGGAGTAGAGACCCACATTGTTTCCCTAATAGTTGCTTACCTCCTAATGGAATGTCTTCAGTAGTTCGGCAGTATTGCTTTACTGCTGATTCATTTTGTCATATGACCCCACTATATTCAGACTCTAGGCGAACCTGACTCCTTCGAAATAACTCATTTGATGTCATTCTGAAAGCGTTTCTTCATCCAGAGTTCTAACAGCTCTTGAATACTCTGAAACACAGATGGTGCTTTGTAGTCTTCTGGGGTTAGATCTTTGATTAATACTTGCTTACTTAGACAGTGAAAAGTATTCTGTTCAGGTTACTTAGATTATAAAACTCTGGTCCTAAATTTTTAATTGGGTACAGTAAAGATATGTATAAGAGATATTTAAGTGGAGAGCCTCTGTTAATAAATTTATGTGATAAATTATAATTTAATGTTAAACAAGAAAATATTAAATATGATGGAATATAACATAATCCATACCAAGGGAGAACCCACATTAAGCCTTCATTATAGATTGTAACATAACCCATCATTAAAGAGTGTAATATAATATAATTATATAATGTAACAATCCACCAACTTTTCATCATGTTAGGTTACAATGTAATCTAACGTAACATGATAGAAAGTAAAGCAATTTAACACAACGTAATATAACATAATTTAGCACAAGAGAATGTAATCTAACCTAACATGATAGCAAGTTAGGCCATTTAATACAACGTAATATAACATAATTTAGCACAAGAGAATGTAACATAACCCAACACAGAAGAACGTAACACCAGAGAAATAAAGCAAAGAAAAGAAACACTAGATTCATGAGACGTATCGTGCCCGAGGCGTCGTCCTCGCACCTGGGCCCATGATCATTGTATTTATGACAGCTCTGCGGCAGCTGGAAATTATGAAGGAAGAAATACTAATGTCAGAGATTTGTTATAGCTAAAAGCGAGGTTATCTCGGGGGGGAATACTGAACACTCCGTGCCTCGGGGGACGTGGCAAGATTGCGTTCAAACCTGCGTATTTTGGATCAACCTGTACTGTTAGTTGTACTTACCCAGATGTGCTTGAGAGGGGGTTGAACTGTGGCTCTTTGGTCCTGCCTCGCAACTGTCAAGCAACTGGTGTAAAGATTCTTGAGCTTGTTGGGCTCTATCAAATCAATATTTGAAATTGTGTATGGACTCGGCCTCCACCACGTCACTACCTAGTGCATTCCATTTGTTAACTACTAGAAAAGTTGCTCCTGAGCTGCCGTGCGGTGAGGACGTGTCACCTGACTGCTCCGGTAGTTTGGGGTGTTTGCCGTTTTCGCCGGCAGGAGGTGTGGGTGTCTCTACCCTCCCTGCTGTTCCTGGTGGTGTGGACGTGGCGCTTTTGCGATGGGCGGCCATCTTTCCCCTGTCGTGAGGGTAAACTCCATAGGTTTGGAGTTTACTGGCCGTGAGAGATACCCTCTCGTGGATTTGGTCATGTGTGACATGCTCAAGGTCCCTGTCATGGACATCTACGGTGTTGAGCTGGTCACTGCTCGCCGTGTGATTGTCAAGTTTGTGGTAGAGGCAGTGTACCGTGACTTTCTCAGACGGTAAGAGGATCGTACTTTGCAGGTGCAGGACGGCAACGGGTCTGTGGGCATTTCGGACCGAAGCGGTGCAGTGACGTATGTGAGTATCCATGGAGCCCCCATGGAGGTTCCTGAGACCCTCCTCCAGCGTTTCTTCCATACGTATGGCTCCGTCGTCAGTGTACGGATGAACTTGCTGTCTTCAGGGAAATATTCAGGTGTGAAGGCCAACATTCGTACCCTCGGGATACGACCTAGGTCGGACATTCCATCCTCTGTCTGCCTTTTAGGGTACTACGTGCGGGTGTTTTATGCCCGGCATCCCCGTACTTGTTTCCGGTGTGGCATGTTGGGGCATCAGGCTGCCAGGTGCACTGCGGATCCGGTTGCTCCCGTCAACTTATTCCATGAAGAGGATTTCCCGCCGCTCCCTCTGGAGGAGGACTCCGGGGGTGAGGGGGTGGACGTTCGGTTAGCTGATGCGGCTTCCCCTGCGTCGCCCGTCGATCCTCCGGTTGTTGCGGACCTTCCTCCGGGGTTTGCAATGCAGTCGGTTGATCTACCAGATCCTGTCGATGTCCCTGCTGCTCCCGTGGGCTTTCCTGGTGCTCAATGTGAGGCGTCGCCGTCTTCTCCCTCGTCTTCAGCTGAGGCGCCTAGCCCTGTGTCCTCGCCTCGGGTCCCAGATGTGTTGGGTGTTGGGGTGGCTGTGAAGGATCCTGCTGTGTTTGGCCCGGTTTTCCCTGTGGTAGAGGCTGCTGCAGTTCTGCATCGGGCGTCGGTTCGTCTGGCTGGTAGTGCCCGTGTTTCTGGGTCAGCTTCCGGCTCTGACGATATCCGGCTGGAGCCCAAACGTTCCAGGCGTTCGTCGTCTGCCTGGGCCAATGTTGGGGAATTCAGTGACTATGGGTCTTCAGGTGTTGACTGTGGGGATCCGGATGCGTCGATGGCTCTGCAGTTGGTGGTGGCGGAGGTCCATGTGCCTGCTGGTGGTGGTGTCCGTGTCTCGGGTGTGCCTTCTGTTCCTTCTCCACCAGAGGCCTCTCCGCGGTGGGGAGTGGTGGCTTCCGCTGCCAGGGATGGTGGGGATGCTGGTGCTGGGCGTGGCCTGGTGGTGACCTTACCGAAGGATGCGCGCTGCTCGGGTTCCCGGCAGTCGTCCAGTGGTGTGCCGTGGCCGCTGGTGCCCCTGTGGTGGTACCCTCTGTCCGGTTCCCTCCTGTGGGGGAGCGCATTGGGGACGTGTTGCCGGCGTCTGTGATGCTGTCGGGTCACTGGTCGGAGATTGCTGCATTACCGATATACGAGGAGTAGCGGGACTTTCGTGATGAGAAGATTCCCTCGGTGTGGGAGTGTGTGCCGATCACTCACCTCAGGAGTGATACCATCTGGGTCCCCTGTTTGTGGGTGTTTGTTGCCAAGGTTCCGGATGACATGGCGTCCCCGGTGGGTGGTCCAGGCCCTTGGCAGTGGTTGCTCTGGGAGGCGTTCAATGTACGGTTCCCTCGGGTCATGTTTCCGGGCATGTATGTCCAGTGATTTCCTATTTCTGTGCTTACTCTTGTACTGTGTGCCCTTCTGGCTGTTTGTTTACCCTCTTGTAGTTTGTGCCCGTGCCTCTCCCTTTGTTTGTGGCGAGGCAGGTGGTTTAGTGTGTGTGTTATTATTCATGTATTTGTTTTTTGTGTTGTTACTTTGCCCTGTGTGTTTTATTCATGCTCTAAGTGTTGTGTTTCTTTTTTATTTTCCTTTGTTTGTTCATGGCTTGATGTATGATGTGTTTCTTGTTACATTTCATGTTGTTCATACTGATGTGCTTTGTTGTCGGTTCTTCAGGCCGGTGCCTCTGTCTGTTTTGATTTATACTGCTATAATGTTTTAAATTGTTCCTCTGTTTTCTTGTTTTGCATGCATTGCTTGCTTGTTTGTAATTGTTTTTTGTTTTGTATCTAGTTGTGATTTTCTCATCCGTTAAATGTAACCTCCTGTTTTAGTAATTGTTGTACTGTCAGTCCTTCTGGGCGGCGGTTTCTTGTTGTGTTTTGTTTTGTTTTACTTGTTGTTTTATTGTATTTAACTTGCATGCTTGCATGTAAAAATAAAAATAACAAAAAATAAAATTTGTTAACTACTCTGACACTGGAAAAATTGTTTCTAATGTCTCTGTGGCTCATTTGGGTAGTATGTTTCCACCTATATCCCTTGTTTATGTTGAACCCATGCTAAAATAATAGTTAAAACCCATGCTATTTAAATAAATAGTCTCTGTCCACCCTGTGAATTCCTCTGAGAATTTTGTTGGTGGTGATCATGTCTTCCTTTACTCTTCTGTCTTCCAGGGATGCGACGTTTAGCTCCCGTAGCCTTTTCTCATAGCTCATACCACTCATTTCTGGGACTATTCAGTAGTGTATCTGCAAATCTTCTCTAACTTTGTCTTGCATTTAACTAAGAATGGACTCCAGGCTGCAGCTGAATACTCAATGATTGGTCTGACATAACGGGTATACAAAGTTCTCATTGATTCCTTACACAACTTCCTGAAGGCAATTCTTATGTTGGCCAATATAGCATATGCCACTGATGATATCATTTTGATGTGGGTTCGGTGTGATATCAACCCCCAGAACTTTCTCTCTATTTGACTCTTGCCGGATTTCACCTCCCAGATGGTACCTTGTGTTTTACCGCTTGATCCCTTCACCTAATTTCATTACTTTACACTTTCCTGAGTTAATCTTTAGTAGCCATTTTCTAGACCAATTCTTCAGTTTGTCCAGGTCGTCCTGTAGTCTCTTTCTAGCTTCATCTGTTGATTCTTCTCAAAATTTTGGCATCGTCAGCAAACATTGAGAAAAATAAGTCTATACCTTTCTTATATCAGAAACAGAATGGGTACAGAGCCCTGTGGTACCCCGCTGCTGACATCTCGCCACTCTTATGTCTCCCCCCTCACAGTTACTCGCTGTTTTCTGTTGCTTAGACAGACTTGTCTACTGGAGCACCTTATCATTTACTCCTGCCTGTTTCTAAAAAAATTGTGATAACCTCTTATGGGGTACTGCGTCAAAGGCTTTCTCACAGTCTAAATATATGCAGTCCGCTCACCCTTCTCTTTCTTGATTCATTTCAGTCGCCTGGTCATAGAAGTATATTAAGCCTGTGAGGCACAATTTTCCATACCTGAACTCATGCTTGTGGTGTGTTACAAAGTTCTTTCTAACCAGATGTTCTATGAGCCTTTTTCTTACGATTTTTTCCATCATCTTGCATGGTATGCAAGTTTGGAGAAACGGGTCTGTAGCTCAGTGCCTCTTGCCTGTCACCCTTTTTGTATATCGGGACTACATTAGCTAACTTTCAGCTTTCGGTAGGTCTCCTGTTTCCTGTGACCTGTTATACACGATAGGGAGTGACACACTTAGTGCTTCTGCACCCTCTTTTAGTATTCATGGTCAGATTTTGTCAGGCACAACAGCCTGTGTCACATTCAGCTCCAACAGATTCCCTTTAACTTCGTCACTGGTGAGCTCAAATTCCTCCAAGGTTGCTTGGTTTATCACCTCCTCTCTAAGTACAGAGACTTTTCCATGCCCTATTGTGAAGGCCTTCTGGAATCTCTTGTTGAGTTCTTCACACACCTTGTCATTCTCTGCGTATCTCTCCTCCCTTTTCTAAGTTTCATTACTTGTTCCTTCCCTGCTGTTTTCCTCCTGATGTGGCTGTGGAGCAGTTTTGGTTGGGTCTTGGTTTTACTTGCGATGTCATTTGCATACTCTCTCTCTGCTTCTCTGCTCACTCTGGGGTACTCATTTCTTGCCCTCTGGTATCTCTCTATGCTCTCTGGTGTTCTGTTATTTTTTAAGTTTCTTCATGTTCTTGTACTTAATTGCTTCGATACCTTACATTCCTGATTGAACCATGGATTCCTCTTTTGCTTTTCATTTTCCTCCTTTTGGGCCAGGATAAACCTGTCTGAACTTTCTGGCAGTTCTGGGTGACGTAGACCATCATATCTTGTACAGTCATTTCTCTGAGTTCTGTTTCCCATGGTATTCCCATTAGGAAGTTCCTCATCTCGTCATATTTTCCAGCTCTCTCTATTTTTTCTCTCATTCTCTTTCCTCCTCTCTGTCTGTCTCTCTCCTTCTCTCTCTTTCTGTCAACCTCCTCAACCTCTTTCTGTCACTACCTGTGTATCTGTCTCTCATCTCTCTCTCTCTCTCTCTCTCTCTCTCTCTCTCTCTCTCTCTCTCTCTCTCTCTCTCTCTCTCTCTCTCTCTCTCTCTCTCTCTCTCTCTCTCTCTCTCTCTCATTTTCTGTCTCACTCTATTTTTCTCCCTCTTTCATCTCAATTCAATAAAGATTAGTATACCAAATAATTTCAATAATTAAATAATTAACATTAACATTTTAAAAACGTTTCCTCCGAAACATTATATCATGACATTAACAAAAAAAAATCAAAAACATTTCCACCTTACGTTTTATAGTAGCTTTTACAAATTCTCTAAAAACGACTTCAAAATATAATGGAAAACGTGATGAAACAAAGACATGTCGTTCTGAAACTTTTGAAAACAAGATCATGTTTACTGGGTCTCCTGTTTACTGTCCTACATTGTGGTTGGTTGAGCTTGAATCCTTGTTCCATATGTGTGTTGCATCCCACCGTTTAAATAAGTGGTCTGGATCAAGAGGAGTTATCACTTCTCTCTTCTGAACAATGACGTTGCCATCATCCCACTGCGATGAGTCTTTGACCCACAGGGATTGGTAAATTAATCGGCAAATTTACTTGGCACTATTTTATTTCCTTTCTATATCCATAATCATTTTTAATTGTTTTGTTTATGTCTTCAGAGGAATGTTAGAGCAAATAGTAATGACTATTGACCATTAAATGTGAATGTAAATATAACCATTTCAGGCACAGTCCATCAAACGAAGTCCTGTAATATACTTGATTATCATGTATAATGATAAATCCCCACATGATGTGCCTTCATATTTGTTGGATGGTTAACCAACATAACATGGTTAAATACATTTATTATTAAATAATCACAAAGAAGCCTCATTCATAAACAAACAATAAATCTTTTCGAAATCTTCCCAAACAATCAATATCTTGTCTATCCTCCGTTGCTGTTTATAACCTCCTGCAACCTATGACGAATTGAAGCGATAGTGTTGTAGATTAGTTGTGGGTTACGGCGGCATAACTTCCGGTCGGCCAACGTGTTGAAACAAACGGTGGTGGGATCGGTCTTGCCGCTGCTCTCAATTGCTAACTATATTTCCCCATACATTCTCCATGGGGTTCATATTGCAGCGTTTGCTAGGCCACTTGAGGAGCCTAGCAAACCTTTTGCGTTGTTTGGCAAATCATCGCCTAACAATCTGCGCAACGTGGATGGAACAATAATCCTGTTAATTAGTCCGTAAAATGAATTAACAATAGCTACTAACAACTTAGGGCGAATATTTGATAACTTATTTTGAGGGTAAGCTAACAGAAAACAACGAACCTAGTCAAATAAGTTGCCAATGGCAAAGCCTGAGTACCATTATTGACTGAAAGGTAGGTAAATCTTTATTAAATAAACAATACATTACCTGCATGAATATTATTTGCTCAAGGTTGAGAAGAGTATATTTGTGCACAGATGGCACTATCACTTCATCCAAAATTTCAACACATGTGTCCGCATGTGTCCTGAATATCAGTAAGTTCTCCTACATCGCATAAATGAATCCACCCCTATACATTGCACAATATATAACTCCTAGCGATTTTATATATAAACTGCAGTTTGGGTCTCGTAGCCTGGTGGATAGCGCGCAGGGCTCGTAATTCTGTGGCGCGGGTTCGATTCCCGCACGAGGCAGAAACAAATGGGCAAAGTTTCTTTCACCCTAAATGCCCCTGTTACCTAGCAGTAAATAGGTACCTGGGTGTTAGTCAGCTGTCACGGGCTGCTTCCTGGGGGTGGAGGCCTGGTCGAGGACCGGGCCGCGGGGACACTAAAAGCCCCGAAATCATCTCAAGATAACCTCAAGATAACATACCGTGTGTTGTTGGGATGCCAGCAGTGTAATCTCCCATGAGTCCCTTGGAAGGGGTCAGGATACGGATTTGCGAAGGGATGGGAGGAAGGAGTGTTGCACAACCACTTGGATGGATGGGGATTGAACGGCAACCTGCAGGAAGCAGAACCGTCGCTCTACTGTCCAGCCCAAGTGGTTGGACACAGAACCAATATATTTTTGTAATAATCTGGAAAGACATGGAAAGCGTTGGAGGCCAAAATTTCTGAACCAACCACAATACACAGTTAAAATTTCACGAGCGATAAATTAAATGATTCAATACATTAACTGACGAATAGTTGAAAAGGAGAGACGCAGGAGCTAAAGCTCGACTCCTCAGGCCTTATATGAATGCCCAAGCACACAAAAATGTGGCGGTGCACAGCAGGGAGCGCTCAGCAGTGCTCAGTAGGACCGCAGTAAACCTCTCGTTGTGATGAGTGCGGAGGACGCGCACAGCATTCCCCAGGACCACTCAGAGGAGACTACTGCTCCGGACTACTTATAGGCTACTTATGTGCGCTATCGGACCACGTTCCTGCAAGACGGCTACTGGCGTGTGCCAGTTATACTTGTGTATGTTACCTAAGAGGGTTACTGAGATATAATATTAATTCAGAGGCTACGTGCATATTTTAATTGGATGCATAATATTAGTGGGATAATAGTGCGATGCGTCATACAGCATACTAGTGTATGATCAATGCAGGATACTACTGGATGATCTATGCAGGATACTTGTGTATGATCTATATAGGATACTAGGGGATGATCTAGACAGGATACTAGTGTATTATCTATCCAGGATACTAATGTATGATCTATACAGTAAAATAGTGTATGATCTATGCAGTATACTAGTGCATGATCTATACAGTAAAATAGTGTATGATCTATGCAGTATACTAGTGCATGATCTATACAGGATACTAGCGTATGATCTATACATGATTCTAGTGCATGATCTACACAGGATAGTAGTGTATGTTCTCTGCAGTATAATAGTGTATGATCTCTGCAGTATAATAGTGCATGATCTCTGCAGGATACTAATGCATGATCTATGATGTATGCAGAATAATATACAGATGTATGCAGGATAATAGTGTATGATCTTTGCAGGGTAATGTGTATGATTGCATGATATTAGTGTATGATCTATACAAGACATTAGTGTATGATCTATACAGGATACTAGTGCATGATTTTTACAGGATAATTTAGTATGATCTATATTTGTTAATAGTGTATGATCACTGCAGGATAATGGTGTATGATCTCTGCAGGATAATAGTGTATGATCTCTGCAGGATAATGGTGTATGATCACTGCAGGATAATGGTGTATGATCTCTGCAGGATAATGGTGTATGATCTCTGCAGGATAATGGTGTATGATCTCTGCAGGATAATGGTGTATGATCACTGCAGGATAATGGTGTATGATCTCTGCAGCATTTTATTATATGATCTATGCAAGATAAGAGTGTATGATCTATACAAGATACTATTTTATGATTTATGCAGGATTAGCTATGCATGATAACATGTGCCTACTAGTGTCTACTAGGGAGTGAGGTCTAGCTCTTTATGCCCCGCCTACTAGCCTCATACCTGATGTACGTTTCATCCTAACTACTCTGACTTCCGAATTCTTTGTCGAAAATGACCTTAAAGTTGTAGGTGGAGGTGGCTGCTACATCTTCCTCTGTTAGAGCATTCCACTTGATAAAGTGTTCCATAAAGTGTACGAGTACTTTCTTACGCCTCTTGGGCTCATTTGCGCTTCCAGCTTCCAACTGTGTCCTCTTGTGTCCTTTCTCTCAGTTTGAAGAAGCTATCCTTGTCCACTTTATATTTTTCCCACAGTATCTTAAAGTGGTGATCATATCTCCTTTGTTCCGTCTGTCCTGTAGGGTTGTAAGATCTAGTTCCATTAGCCTATGTTCGTAGCCTATAACCTTCTCTTAGCTCTGGCACCAATCTTGTTGCAAACCGCAACACTTTCTCAATCTTGCCTCTATGCTCCACAGGTGTGGATATCACATCGGTGATGCATATTAAAATATTTGTCAAACAAAAATTGTGTTGATTGCTTTGGAATTCTAATTCAGGACCTATATTGACGAAGCTCCATGTGTTTCTTCTTAAGTTGCTGTGCTATGAAGGTTCTTAAATACTCAGTAAGAAGAAACGTACGTACGATTCTGGAAGGTGATTATACGAAGTTATTAGCAATTTTGATGTAGTTCACTTAAGTCTCGATAGAGGTCAATAGCGCTTTTAGTTTGGCCAATCAGAGAGAAGGTGACATTGATAATCTTACAGGTTTAGTCAATCACGACGCCGACTCCTCAGAGCTCATCGGCCGTCAACTGCCACCTATTTAGGTTGTATTATTTTATAATATTAATTTATTTCGAAGTGAAACTATGTCCTTTCAACTTTTACAATCAGCACTGACATTGCAGTAAACAAATATGTTACATTTTTTCTTTACCTACGTAATTCTAAGAGATATTGTGTCTTTCGTTGTCGCTAGGAGGATGAGACGGGATATGCTGACATCCCGTCTAGTTCTAGATTGTGAGTAGTTACCTGAATTTATCCGAGGGCCACTAACTCTCTATAGTAGCCTCTTCGAGGACAGAAAGCAGGCGACTTGTTAAAGATCCCGCTAATTGTCCTAAGGATATTTTATAGCTGGATTTTGAAGTTCAACCAAGTATATGGCTTCAGCGGGTAAGTGGTTCCACGGGCTTATAACCCTAAGAATTTACCTGGGGACCACTAACTCTCTAGTGGCCTCGACGAGGACAGGAAGCCAGCAGCTTATTAAATGTCCCGCCATTTGTCCTAATTATATTTTCTAGCTGGATTTTGAAGTTCAACAAAGTTTTGGCCTTTACGACTTCAGCGGGTAGGCGGTTGCATAGATTTATAACACTGTGGGTAAAAAGAACTGTTTTCAAACCTCCTTGCGGTACCTCAGTAATAATGGTTTTAAATTATAGCTTGTATTACTACCAGTATTATCCTTATTAAATTAGCTTTTCAGACTTCCCTCTGTTTAAATCCCTAAACATGCATATCATACACACCTTCCATATAATCTCTTGTGCTATTTACACGTACAAAACTTATTCCAAAATGCTAATCCTGATCTAAACCTCCTCCTTGATTGATGAAATAGAACCCATGAGCATCACGCCAGAAAATAAATATCTTTGGTATTTCTAGTCAGAATCAATCTGTGCAAACACTCCATGCAAATATATTCAGTCTATGGAACCCTCTCTCTAATGAATTACAAAAATGTTCAACCTGTGCTTTATTCAAAAGTACCTAATTTCATCTTTATTGTCCCCACCAAGTGTGATACGCAATCACCCAATTTAGTACTTAAGACACTCAACCTCATCAATATAATCTATTCTGTCAACTTGTAATGTAGTTATGTTGAACTTATTAGGCTGACAGGCTTAAAAGCCTTAATACTTATCTTTTTGTACATATGTTAGAGATATTTACATTTCATGTTGTTTTGCATGCATTGGTGTTCTTTTTTATTAGAGTTGGTGATTAAATCTTAAATTGTGTGCCCTGACAATAGTTTTGATTTTGGAACCATTCTCCAGACACTGATAAAGTGTCTGGAGAATATCATGAGTACAATTAAAATATATGTATATATATATATACTTACTGTGTTTCTCAATGTAGCTTTAATTATACTGTATAGGTGGTGGAGAATCTGACATTACACCATTGACTATGAAGAGCATTTTGCAACTTTATTAGGTTCCATATCAGTTGAAGGTGTTGCTGGCATCCGTGATGCAGGACAAGTGTTTATATCAAGAGGTAAGGTAATAAAGCTAAAAAATAACATTATTTGTTACTTTTTTTATGTCTAAAGATTTGGTTGTCGACAACCAAAGAAATTTGTTTAGGTTCAATTTGGAGTATTTAAATTAATGGCTAAGTAAAAATGTATGTACAAAATTAAATTAGTTTGCTCATCAAATAAAAAGAAACATAAGTCTGCAGATGCAAGATTTTGATATTGAACCAATTATGCATTTTGCAAAAGTAATGCTCCTCGCTCCACTTGTTATGCAAATTTTAAGTTCCAGTTTTTTGGAAGACAGTTACATAACCTATTTGTAAAGTAGTTACATCAATATAAACATTATTACTAGAATCTGGATTATATAAACTCCTTTCAACACAGGTAAGCAATATTATTTAAGTATTTGGTAGCAGGACATTACAAGTCAGATGGCCAATCCCCAGAGAGGCTAACATCATTACTAAACATATCTTAAATTCATAAATGCTAACTTTGGATCATTAGAATCTCATATTGGATAGTACTGTTAGTCTTATTTATTTTGAATCATTCATTAAATTGTGCAATATGTCTTAATTTAGGGTTAATTTCTGATCGAGATTTCACTGAGTTTTCCAAATTACTTGCATTACCTTGTTCTGAACCGACAGCAAGAGTATAACACAGATGGCACGGTAATTATCAGGAAAAATACAGAAAAGCCAGTATGATTATATTGGACTTAAAATGGATATATTGTACAGTACAAAAGACAGGAAAAACATAACCCAGAAATATTTTTCATTATATGTTATTATTTAAATACCAAGTGCATAAATATTTTTACATCTGGCAGGATTTTTTAACTCACAGGTGTACTTATCTGTTTAAACACCAATAAGGTTTATTGTTACACAGAGCTAAAGTGTGTATCAGAGGAAGAGATCTTGGACACATGTATTTCTTCAATGCTACATGTAGAGGAATTAGCCGAGAAATCTATTTCATCAAATAATGATAAATTTAAACCATCGTTGTTAGGTCATGACTACTCAAAGGCAGCAGGATCTTCAGTCTGTAGTGTGGATACAGATAAAAAAAATACTGTAGAACATGCAATACAATGTGGTAAATAAAAATGCCGCAAAAATTATGTTTGGTAAGGGTTTATCGTAGTTCAAATTTAATAGCTAACACTTAAAAAACTTTTGTAATAATGGAATATGAAGGCGTATAACCTGCAAGTTGCCTGACAGGGTCATGGTCGTTTCGGACACAAGACGATTTGACAAAGCTCATTTTCTATTTGATAAAATCGCATATACTGTGCATTGTTAGGCTAAGCTACAGTAGCTTAGGTTTGGCTGTACTAGACTCAGTTGGCTTAGGTTTGGATGGGTTATTCTAGGTTGGGTTGGGCTAGTTATTATGTTTAGCAGGTCATATTTATTTATTAATTAATCAAATAATATACTGTACTACTGTGATAGTTTTAATGTTAGAAAATGACATATTTAATATTAATTAGAATTTTACAAAGAATTTGGTTGGCATTGCAAACCAACAACATTTTACAAAAGCAGGATGTTAAAGATACAGGCCTGTAACCTCCATTTGACTTGGGTATAGGAATAATGACAGACTCCTTCCACTTTCTTGGTAACGTTCCCTCCTTATAACTCATGTTAAGCAAATCAAGTAAGGTACTGGTTTTCATTCCGGCTAAATAATTAAGGATGTCATACGTTACTCCATCCTTCCCCGGAGCAGTAGAGTTGCCATTTTTTATAGCATCAAGTAGGTCATTGTAAGCTATCTCAGTGCATTTTACTGATCCTGTGTTTAAAGCACATAAAGTTACTCCATTTCTAATATTTTGCCATGAATCAATGGCGCTTCTCTTGTCTTCAGATAAGGACTCCATACTAGCTACACTTGCCCGTTTGTCTACTAAATCATTAGCAGCCTTTCCTGGATCTGGGGATCTGGGTGAGAGTAAGAATTTGGTCTTACATCCTCTGAATTTGTTTCTTTCTTTCCATGTGCATATAAGGTTCTTAGAAAATGGACTGAGCAAACTCTTGCCCGTATCTGTCCCGCGCCTCCTTTCTCACCTGACTGCATTCCCTAGCCAATTCAAACATTATATTTTTCTCTTCATCCCTCATTCTATTTTTACCGTTCTTTGTGTGCACTCCATAGCATTCTCTCCCACCCCCTTGAACTGAAACAAGAGAATCTAGAGCTTTCAACTTCCTTTTTTAGCGCATCAGTGTGGTGATACAGAGGGGGAAATACACACACACACTGCAGTCAGGGTTCCTGACCGCCATCTGAGGAGTTGGAGGAACTCGATAACCTATAATAATCATCTTTTTACCTTATATATAACTCCTTTTTTTGCAATAAAGTTTAAAGCAAATAAACACTTACATATATAAGAGGGTGGTAGGAGAACATTCGAACTTAAGAATGAAGGTAACTGCAGAAGGCCTATTTGCCCATACGAGGCAGCTCCTATTTATAACCACCCCATCTCATTCATGTATGTCTAACCTACGCTTTAACACAATCAAGGAGTAGTACTTCTATTATGTTAGGAGATTCCAATTCATCCACTTGTACACCTCTATCGTGTCACCCCTAATTCTTCGCCTTTCCACAGAACGTAATTTAGGCTTTGTCAATCTTTCTTCATATGACAGGTTTCTAATTTGGGGGATTAACTTTTTCATCCTACGCTGGAAGCGTTCTAGTAAATTAATATCCCTTCTATAGTACGGCGATCAAAACTAGACCGCATAATCTGAATGCAGATTCAGATTAAACTCTTAATTAACAGATTAAACAAACTAACCAGAGCAAGATATAGCTGAAGAAGAACAGCTATAACGCTTCTCTTCAGGGCGTAAGATGGAGGGAGCCGGTCGGCCGAGCGGACAGCACGCTGGACTGTGATCCTGTGGTCCTGGGTTCGATCCCAGGCGCCGGCGAGAAACAATGGGCAGAGTTTCTTTCACCCTATGCCCCTGTTACCTAGTAGTAAAATAGGTACCTGGGTGTTAGTCAGCTGTCACGGGCTGCTTCCTGGGGGTGGAGGCCTGGTCGAGGACCGGGCCGCGGGGACACTAAAAAGCCCCGAAATCATCTCAAGAGAAGATAGGGCCACAAAAAACTCATGTGGTGTTTTAATATTTACTTTTTCATTAATAACTTTGTTTTTAATGATTGTTATTATATCCATAAAATTATAATTGTATCCTGACTAATAATAACTTTATCCAAGCTGAGGATAAGTGTATCTTTAATGATGATGACGTTATCCATAATGATTATACTTATCTTCTAAAGTAGGATAATCTAATTCAAAATGATATCTTTATCCTTAATGATAACTGAATCGTTAATGAGGATAAATGTATCCATAATGAGTATAACTTATTCGACCGAATACGATGGCTTAACTCTTTACCTTCTCCGAGAACTTCAGCTTCTTACCATTTTAGAGTGACTGGGCTATTGCTTCCCGGGACTCCATTTGTGTTGGCTTTAGCAAATAGCAAAATTGTATATTTTAAAAGTTTTTCGCTGAAAGTGAAAGAAGAGTATTTAAATGAAGACTAATTGTCTCCGACGGAAGAAAAAGTTTGGTGAGAGGATCGGGTTGTGCACGTTGGGTGGTGGGTGTGGGGCGGTGGCGAGGGGTGGTGGCGAGGGGTGGTGGGCGTGGGGTGGTGGGTGTGAGGTGGTGGTGGGCGTGGGGTGGTGGGCGAGGGGGGATTGGTGTGGGGTTGTGGGATGGTGGACGTGGGGTGGTGGAAGTGGGGGTGGCTGGATTGCGGTGGTGGGCGTTGGGTGGTGGGCGTGGGGTGGTGGGTGTGGGGTGGTGGGTGTGGGGCGGTGGCGAGGGGTGGTGGGCGTGGGGTGGTGGGTGTGGGGTGGTGGTGGGCGTAGGGTGGTGGGCGAGGGGGGATTGGTGTGGGGTTGTGGGATGGTGGACGTGGGGTGGTGGAAGTGGGGGTGGCTGGATTGCGGTGGTGGGCGTTGGGTGGTGGGCGTGGGGTGGGAGGCGTGGGATGATAGGTGTGGGGTGGTGGGCGTGGGTTAGTGGGCGTAGGGTGATGGGTGTGGACCGGTAGGTGTGGGGTGGTGGGCGTGGGGTGGCTGGATTGGGTGGTGGGTGTGGGGTGGTAGGTGTGGGATGGTGGGCGTGGTGTGTGTGTGCGGTGGTGGGCGTGGTGTGTGTGCGGTGGTGGGCGTGGTGTGTGTGTGCGGTGGTGGGCGTGGTGTGTGTGTGCGGTGGTGGGCGTGGATTAGTGGGCATGGGTGGTGGGCGTGAGTTGGTGGGCGTGGTGTGGTGTGTGTGGGGTGGTGGGCATGAGTAGTGGAAGTTGGCACAAGAACAAGCCGTTTTGCTTTTATCGACGGCCGGTACTGGGGCCGAGTGCTTTTCGTTTCCCCAGTGTGATTTCGCTCCCGTCTGTGACCGTTTTCGGAGTTGCACCGTAGTCATAGACATTTTTCCGACGGCCGGTACTTAAGCCGTGTGTTTTGCATTACCCCAGTGACCCTGCACAGACATCGCTAATAGTCAAATGACGTCATCAGCTAGCCAGTCTTCATCTCCCCTAAATAAGTCTGTTTTCTATAATTGCATATTTAAATCCACTTTCTCAATGTTCCCCATTTTCAAAGTTCATTTTCTAGATAAGATTGCATGTTTGACATTAGAAAAAATATTGCACAAGGCCTTTTGCAGGATCTCCTATTTACTTCCAACCTATGTTAACCATAACATCTACTAACGCTATTAGACAAACTGCAGTAAATCTATCCCCTGTTAATACACCCTTTCAATAATAACACTCCATTAATATTCAGAAGGACCTATTTATCACCCTTACTTATCTGGAAGCTTTTGTATCTAATCAACCAACCACAAACTAGATTGTGGTTTTAAAACCACAGTCTAGTATTTTAACTTAATAAAATAGTATTCACTAGGACAGAATATAAATAAAATACACAACAAAGTATAACTTGACACCCTTGTTACTGTTAAATAATATAAGAGTTAGAACCAGCAAATTATATTAGAACTGAGTTGAGGCAGAGAGGTTGGGAGTCACGTACACTCAATGTAAACAGACACACGAAACGAAACAGAGAGGGCTCCTTACAAGCAGGCATAACTCGTCATAGACTCCTAAAATATGAGTTAACCAACCGAGTAACTGCCACAGCAACTTCTACAACAACCCGAGTATCTCTCTTACCAAGCATATATTTCATGTTTTGGCCTTTAAATGTTTTAGATAGGTATGGCGGTTATAATGTGAGCTTAAAGCACCCCTTTGGGGTGCTTTAAGCTCACATTATAATAGAATCCATAGAATTCGGTCCATAGATTCTATGGTCCATAGATTCTATGGTCCATAGATCCTATACGGTCCATAGAATTACCCAAATCTACCCAAAAGTACCCAAATCCTCTTAGCATTACGTAAAGTAATGAAGAAATATGGTATATTTACTTACTATAATGTTGGTGCTACACGTAGAACATGATCAAACCTATTTTTACTCTGAAATTATCTAATTTCATAACGAAATTAGAAGTAAATATGTGGCAGGTGACGCCATAGGAAGTCGACGGTCCAAGCGACAATTGTGTGGAGCGACTTATCCAAGATATATGGTCGCCTGGAGAGTGTTTGCTGCCATATCAGCCTCCTGTACACAGTGATCCAGTCGTCGCACTTCATGGCTCAAATTGTCGCAAATTTAATTGGTAATATTAACAAGTAGAATGTGTATTTATAATAATATTTTTCATAAACAGCCACTAAATATTTATTATTTATTAAACAAAATGTGTCTGGAAATTAAATCAATTCCACAGGACAATAAATTTGTTATATAGATACTAGCGTTATTCGTTGGTATGCGTTCGCTATTTAAACTGTTCATGTCCTTTTCGTTCATAGAACACCGAACCCTACACGCCCTCTGATATATTGCTTGATTAATAAAGATTCAAAAATAAAGATTATACTTGTATATGTTATCAGAAAGGCAGAGATAAAATAGTTTTTGTGAATCCATCACAGAGATTATACCTTATTAGAGAGGAAAAATATTCATATTTTAAACAAGGCTTCTTGGCCGACGCTCTCCTTATCGATATGGGAACTACGACCTTTCGAAGAACAATGTTAATTTAATTTAAATATTGTAATAAACGAAGTTTTCTATGTCATCATAAAGACATAAATATAAGCTGCATGTTAATACTTTGGCATAAATATAACTGAAATGAAAGTGAAGATATATGCCTTTTTATAGTTACTTGATGGCTCGCTCAGGGAGTGTGAAGGCTTCCACACAAGCCAATCAATTTTATAATTAATTTGCATATACGCAAAGTAACGTCATAGGCCTTTATGTCAGAATAAAGACAGATGTAGACGATAATGTACCTATATTTCAAGGAAAACATATCTGAAATGAAAGCAAAGTTATGGTTAAATAAATAGCCAGTGCCACACTATCGCCAGTGTCCGGACACATGAACAGTCGCATTAGGTGAAAGGAAATGTTGCCAACCATTTCTGTCCCGCCCAGGAGATTCTTGATTGTGTGCCGAGAACGAACACAACTTTACCCATAAAATAAAAAAAAAAAACATATATATATATATATATATATATATATATGCGAACAAGCCTGAATGGTCCCCAGGACATATGCAACTGAAAACTCACACCCCAGAAGTGACTCGAACCCATACTCCCAGAAGCAACGCAACTGGTATGTACAAGACGCCTTAATCCACTTGACCATCACGACCGGACATAATGAGGTGATAGCCGAGGCTATTTGAACCACCCCACCGCCGGCACTCGGATAGTTATCTTGGGCATAGCATTTTACCAAATCACCTCATTCTTTGGGGCAACACGTGAGGAACACAAATGCGAACAAGCCTGAATGGTCCCCAGGACATATGCAACTGAAAACTCACACCCCAGAAGTGACTCGAACCCATACTCCCAGAAGCAACGCATCTGGTATGTACAAGACGCCTTAATCCACTTGACCATCACGACCGGACATAATGAGGTGATAGCCGAGGCTATTTGAGTTTTCAGTTGCATATGTCCTGGGGACCATTCAGGCTTGTTCGCATTTGTGTTCCTCACGTGTTGCCCCAAAGAATGAGGTGATTTGGTAAAATGCTATGCCCAAGATAACTATCCGAGTGCCGGCGGTGGGGTGGTTCAAATAGCCTCGGCTATCACCTCATTATGTCCGGTCGTGATGGTCAAGTGGATTAAGGCGTCTTGTACATACCAGATGCGTTGCTTCTGGGAGTATGGGTTCGAGTCACTTCTGGGGTGTGAGTTTTCAGTTGCATATGTCCTGGGGACCATTCAGGCTTGTTCGCAATTGTTGTTCCTCACGTGTTGCCCCAAAGAATGAGGTGATTTGGTAAAATGCTATGCCCAAGATAACTATCCGAGTGCCGGCGGTGGGGTGGTTCAAATAGCCTCGGCTATCACCTCATTATGTCCGGTCGTGATGGTCAAGTGGATTAAGGCGTCTTGTACATACCAGATGCGTTGCTTCTGGGAGTATGGGTTCGAGTCACTTCTGGGGTGTGAGTTTTCAGTTGCATATGTCCTGGGGACCATTCAGGCTTGTTCGCATTTGTGTTCCTCACGTGTTGCCCCAAAGAATGAGGTGATTTGGTAAAATGCTATGCCCAAGATAACTATCCGAGTGCCGGCGGTGGGGTGGTTCAAATAGCCTCGGCTATCACCTCATTATGTCCGGTCGTGATGGTCAAGTGGATTAAGGCGTCTTGTACATACCAGATGCGTTGCTTCTGGGAGTATGGGTTCGAGTCACTTCTGGGGTGTGAGTTTTCAGTTGCATATGTCCTGGGGACCATTCAGGCTTGTTCGCATTTGTGTTCCTCACGTGTTGCCCCAAAGAATGAGGTGATTTGGTAAAATGCTATGCCCAAGATAACTATCCGAGTGCCGGCGGTGGGGTGGTTCAAATAGCCTCGGCTATCACCTCATTATGTCCGGTCGTGATGGTCAAGTGGATTAAGGCGTCTTGTACATACCAGATGCGTTGCTTCTGGGAGTATGGGTTCGAGTCACTTCTGGGGTGTGAGTTTTCAGTTGCATATGTCCTGGGGACCATTCAGGCTTGTTCGCATTTGTGTTCCTCATGTGTTGCCCCAAAGAATGAGGTGATTTGGTAAAATGCTATGCCCAAGATAACTATCCGAGTGCCGGCGGTGGGGTGGTTCAAATAGCCTCGGCTATCACCTCATTATGTCCGGTCGTGATGGTCAAGTGGATTAAGGCGTCTTGTACATACCAGATGCGTTGCTTCTGGGAGTATGGGTTCGAGTCACTTCTGGGGTGTGAGTTTTCAGTTATATATATATATATATATATATATATATATATATATATATATATATATATATATATATATATATATATATTTATATATATATATATATATATATATATATATATATATATATATATATATATATATATATATATATATATATATATATATGCGAACAAGCCTGAATGGTCCCCAGAACAATATGCAACTGAAAACTCACACCCCAGAAGTGACTCGAACCCATACTCCCAGGAGCAACGCAACTGGTATGTACAAGACACCTTAATCCACTTGACCATCATGACCGGACATAATGAGGTGATAGCCGAGGCTATTTGAACCACCCCACCGCCGGCACTCGGATAGTAATCTTGGGCATAGCATATTACCAAATCACCTCATTCTTTGGGGCACACGTGAGGAACACAAATGCGAACAAGCCTGAATGGTCCCCAGGACAATATGCAACTGAAAACTCACACCCCAGAAGTGACTCGAACCCATACTCCCAGGAGCAACGCAACTGGTATGTACAAGACGCCTTAATCCACTTGACCATCACGACCGGACATAATGAGGTGATAGCCGAGGCTATTTGAACCACCCCACCGCCGGCACTCGGATAGTAATCTTGGCATAGCATTTTACCAAATCACCTCATTCTTTGGGGCACACGTGAGGAACACAAATGCGAAGAAGCCTGAATGGTCCCCAGGACAATATGCAACTGAAAACTCACACCCCAGAAGTGACTCGAACCCATACTCCCAGGAGCAACGCAACTGGTATGTACAAGACGCCTTAATCCACTTGACCATCACGACCGGACATAATGAGGTGATAGCCGAGGCTATTTGAACCACCCCACCGCCGGCACTCGGATAGTAATCTTGGGCATAGCATTTTACCAAATCACCTCATTCTTTGGGGCACACGTGAGGAACACAAATGCGAACAAGCCTGAATGGTCCCCAGGACAATATGCAACTGAAAACTCACACCCCAGAAGTGACTCGAACCCATACTCCCAGGAGCAACGCAACTGGTACGTACAAGACGCCTTAATCCACTTGACCATCACGACCGGACATAATGAGGTGATAGCCGAGGCTATTTGAACCACCCCACCGCCGGCACTCGGATAGTAATCTTGGGCATAGCATTTTACCAAATCACCTCATTCTTTGGGGCACACGTGAGGAACACAAATGCGAACAAGCCTGAATGGTCCCCAGGACAATATGCAACTGAAAACTCACACCCCAGAAGTGACTCGAACCCATACTCCCAGGAGCAACGCAACTGGTATGTACAAGACGCCTTAATCCACTTGACCATCACAACCGGACATAATGAGGTGATAG
>NC_091166.1:32725920-32825920 GCF_040958095.1 Procambarus clarkii
TAAATAAATACTTTAATTGTAAATATTTGAAAATATATGGTATGTTTCTGAATTTCTGGTGATATGAAACATATTGTGGTTTATAATTAAGTTCTTAATAGTGATCCTATCCTGCATCATAATTTACATACATATCTACTTCTGTTTTGTGTATTAAAATGACTACTTTTTATGTTAATTTCTTTCTGTAAATGATTATGATAATAAAGTTCAATAAATGTAAGTAAGAACATAAGAATGAAGGTAACTGCAAAAGATTTATTGGCCCATACAAGGCAGCTCCTCGTATGGAGCTGCCTTTGATAAGTAATTGCCAAAGAAGACACCAAGCCGGGAAGGCTGTGTAGCACAATCAAATAAGTCAACTGCTCCTGAAGAGGACGGTATTATTTAGAGTTTACTGAGATTAGTCTCACAAGTACCAGGTAATCCACTTTTAGTGTTGTACAGAATGAGTTTAAGTGAAGGAGTATTACCTGATGATTGGACAGTGTCATTGTTCCCATCCCCAAAGCACACTCAGATAATTATAGACCCATACCTCTAACATTGTGTGTCTGTAAAGTGCTTAAACGCATTGTCCTTAACCTACTCATGTATCGTATACAGGGGCACCTGTCACCCCAACTGTTTAGAGTTATGCCTGGGCTCAGTACACAACACTGTTTTGCTGAATACTTCGCTCATATTGAAGCTTTCCCCTGATGCAGTCTTCATTGACCTAGCTGCAGCTTTTGATACAGCAAACAGGGAAATCATACTAGAACAGCTTGGTGAGCTGGGAATACAAGGAAAATTACTTCAATTTGAGCATTGAAGCGCAGGTCCCTCAAACTGCTCGAAAGGAAAAGGGAGAATCGAAGCGAATTTTGGTTGTGGGAGATTCCCAGGTGAGGTATTTTGACAGAACGTTTTGTGCCAGAGATAGGGGGAACAGATTAAGGGTTTGCTATCCGGGAGCTGGAATTGGTGATATTGTTGGAAACATGAATGATATTATGACAGGAAATGGAAACAAACCCATTATTTGTATTAGTGCAGGGGGTAATGATGTTGGACGAGTTAGGAGTGAGGAACTAATACAGAGATTCAGGACAGCCATTGAATTAGTTAGGAGCAAGGGAGGAATCCCGATCATATGTGGCATTCTTCCAAGAAAGGGAGTAGGAAATGAATGGATATCGAGGGCACTTGGTGTCAATTGCCGGCTGGAAAGATATTGCAAATCAAATGCAATATCTTTCATAGACAACTGGGAACACTTCTATGGAAGAAATGAAATGTATGCTCGTGATGGGGTGCATCTATCGAGAGCTGGGGTTGTTGCTGTTGCGAACTCGTTGGAAGAAGTGGTTAGAGGTGTTTGTTTGGGTTTAAACTGTTAGTAGATAGAGGTATGGGAATTGATTTGGAAGAAGGAGGTAATAAAAGTATGTGTTTGTGGGAGAAAGGAATTGGCAAAATGATCAGGGAAAGAGAAGGTCCTCAAAATAACAATTCACTTAGGGTATATTACACTAACAGTAGAAGTCTAAGAAATAAAATTAACGAATTAAATGCTCTTGTCTGCACAGAAAAAATAGATATTATTGCACTTACCGAAACGTGGATGAATGTAGAAAATAGAGAACTATTAGCTGAATATCAAATAAATGGATTTAAACTATTTCACACAGATAGATATATTAGACGAGGAGGGGGAGTAGCCATATATGTTAGGGACAATTTGAAATGTAGTCTCAAAGAGGGAATCAAAACTGAGCCACACACAGAAACTATTTGGATAGAATTATACGAAAAAGCAAATAATATTATAATAGGAGTTAAATATAGGCCACCAAATTTAGACAGAATGGAAGCAAAGCATCTATGGGATGAAATATCTAGGGCATCTAGATCTAACAGTATTTATGTCATGGGTGACTTTAATTTTAGCGGAATAAACTGGTTGAACAAAACAGGGAATAGTGAAGCAGAAGATTTTCTAGAATTAATTGACGATTGCTTTCTTACGCAACACATTAAGGAACCAACACGGGAAAATAATATTTTAGATTTAGTGTTAACTAACAGGGAAACGCAAATTAATGACATCGAAATAGGGAGTGAGCTAGGGAGCAGTGATCACAAAGAAATCAGATTTAGCATAGAATGGAATAGACCAGTAGGAGAAAATTCTGTTAAAGTGCCAGATTTTCGAAAAGCTGATTTTAATAGCCTAAGAAATTTTTTGGGTCAAATTGATTGGAAAGGCTTGGGTATGGGGTGTGGGCCGGTCTTGGAGCGAGACATGAACCCAGCGATAGGTGACTTAAATGGGGATTTCGATGTGGATTCAATATATAACTTATTTAAGAATATTCTAAACAAAGCACAGGAACGTAGTATACCATACAAATTGAATAGATCGTATACTAATGACCCAAAGTGGATAACAAAGAATTTGAAGAACCTTATAGGTAAAAAGAGAGCTTGGTACAAAAGGATTAAAAATGGGGAGGTCACTTTAGAACAGGAATTCGTACAACTGGTTAGAAATGTTAAAAAAGAGATAAGGAAAGCAAAAAGAAACTATGAAGTTCGCATAGCAGGGCAAGCAAAGACAAATCCTAAAGGGTTTTTTCAGTTATATCGTACTAAGACTAGGGAAAGGATAGGTCCATTAAAAACTGAGACAGGTCAAATAACAGATAGTGATGAAGAGATGAGTAGTATTTTTAATAAATATTTTGTATCTGTATTTACTAAAGAGGAACTTAACAATATGCCTTCAGCCGAACAAGTCTATGTGGGTGGGGACGAGGACAGGTTGACGAGTTTAGCAGTTACCAGGGAGGATGTTCTTAAACAAATAGTAAAACTCAAACCAAACAAATCCCCAGGGCCGGATGAAGTGTTTGCTAGGGTGCTTAAAGAATGCAAAGAGGAGCTTTGTGACCCACTGTCAACCATATTTAATAAATCAATAGAGTCAGGCAGAGTGCCAGAGTTTTGGAAAGTTGCTAATGTGATACCAGTTTTTAAGAAAGGAGATAGATCACTTGCGTCTAACTATCGACCAATTAGCCTAACGTCTATTGTGGGAAAGTTACTCGAATCTATAATGGCAAATAAAATTCGTCTTCATCTTGAAAAACATAAATTAATAATTGAGTCGCAACATGGTTTTATAAATGGCCGTTCATGTTTAACAAATTTGTTATCTTTTTATTCTAGCATTGTTGAGGCAGTTGATAGTGGTAAGGATTGCGATGTTGTATACCTTGACTTTAGCAAAGCTTTTGATACAGTGCCACATGAAAGACTGATTAAAAAAAATAGAGTCTCATGGTATTGGGGGTGCTATATTAAGCTGGATTAGGGCATGGCTATACCAAAGGAAACAGAGAGTTAGTATAAATGGAATCAAGTCAGAGTGGGAAAATGTTGTAAGTGGAGTGCCTCAAGGCTCTGTCCTGGGACCTCTGTTGTTTATAATATATATAAATGATTTAGATTCAGGTTTGAGTAGCAACATTTGCAAATTTGCCGATGATACGAAAATCGGTAGGGAAATTAATTCGGAGGAGGACTCACTATCACTTCAAGTTGATCTAGATAGGGTTTTGAAATGGTCAAAGGATTGGCAGAGGCAGTTTAATGCTGATAAATGTAAAGTTCTGAGGTTAGGTAATGATGATAGAGTTACAAGATACGAGCTAGATGGTGTTGTGATTGCGAAGTCGGATTGCGAAAGGGATCTGGGAGTTATGATTAGTAAGAATTTAAAACAAAAGGATCAATGCATAAATGTTCGTAATAAGGCAAATCGGACACTTGGATTTATTAATCGCAGCGTTAGTAACAAGACACCTGGTGTGGTTCTCAAGCTATATCTTGCTCTAGTTAGGCCCCATTTAGATTATGCAGTTCAGTTTTGGTCGCCATATTATAGAATGGATATAAATTCACTTGAACGTGTCCAGCGTAGGATGACTAAGTTAATTCCCCAAATTAGAAATCTTTCATATGAAGAAAGATTAACAAAGCTTAAGTTGCATTCACTGGAAAGGCGAAGAGTTAGGGGTGACATGATAGAGGTTTACAAGTGGATGAATGGACATAACCGGGGGGATATTAATAGGGTATTAAAAGTATCAACACAGGACAGAACACGAAACAATGGATATAAATTGGATAAGTTTAGATTTAGGAAAGACTTGGGTAAATACTGGTTCAGTAACAGGGTTGTTGATTTGTGGAACCAATTGCCGCGTAACATTGTGGAGGTGGGGTCCCTCGATTGTTTCAAGCACGGGTTGGACAAGTATATGAGTGGGATTGGGTGGTTATAGAATAGGAGCTGCCTCGTATGGGCCAATAGGCCTTCTGCAGTTACCTTTGTTCTTATGTTCTTATGTTAACAGTATTTACGTCATGGGTGACTTTAATTTTAGTGGAATAAACTGGTTGAACAAAACAGGGAATAGTGAAGCAGAAGATTTTCTAGAATTAATTGACGATTGCTTTCTTACGCAACACATTAAGGAACCAACACGGGAAAATAATATTTTAGATTTAGTGTTAACTAACAGGGAAACACAAATTAATGACATCGAAATAGGGAGTGAGCTAGGGAACAGTGATCACAAAGAAATCAGATTTAGCATAGAATGGAATAGACCTGTAGGAGAAAATTCTGTTAAAGTGCCAGATTTTCGAAAAGCTGATTTTAATAGCCTTAGAAATTTTTTGGGTCAAATTGATTAGAAAGTCTTGGGTATGGGGTGGGGGCCGGTCTTGGAGCGAGACATGAACCCAGCGATAGGTGACGTAAATGGGGATTTCGATGTGGATTTAATATATAACTTATTTAAGAATATTCTAAACAAAGCACAGGAACGTAGTATACCATACAAATTGAATAGATCGAATACCAATGACCCAAAGTGGATAACAAAGAATTTGAAGAACCTTATAGGTAAAAAGAGAGCTTGGTACAAAAGGATTAAAAATGGGGAGGTCACTTTAGAATAGGAATTCGTACAACTGGTTAGAAATGTTAAAAAAGAGATAAGGAAAGCAAAAAGAAACTATGAAGTTCGCATAGCAGGGCAAGCAAAGACAAATCCTAAAGGGTTTTTTCAGTTATATCGTACTAAGACTAGGGAAAGGATAGGTCCATTAAAAACTGAGACAGGTCAAATAACAGATAGTGATGAAGAGATGAGTAGTATTTTTAATAAATATTTTGTATCTGTATTTACTAAAGAGGAACTTAACAATATGCCTTTAGCCGAACAAGTCTATGTGGGTGGGGACGAGGACAGGTTGACAAGTTTAACAGTTACCAGGGAGGATGTTCTTAAACAAATAGTAAAACTCAAACCAAACAAATCCCCAGGGCCGGATGAAGTGTTTGCCTGGGTGATTAAAGAATGCAAAGAGGAGCTTTGTGACCCACTGTCAACCATATTTAATAAATCAATAGAGTCAGGCAGAGTGCCAGAGTTTTGGAAAGTTGCTAATGTGATACCAGTTTTTAAGAAAGGAGATAGATCACTTGCGTCTAACTATCGACCAATTAGCCTAACGTCTATTGTGGGAAAGTTACTAGAATCTATAATAGCAAATAAAATTCGTCTTCATCTTGAAAAACATAAATTAATAATTGAGTCGCAACATGGTTTTATAAATGGCCGTTCATGTTTAACAAATTTGTTATCTTTTTATTCTAGCATTGTTGAGGCAGTTGATAGTGGTAAGGATTGCGATGTTGTGTACCTTGACTTTAGCAAAGCTTTTGATACAGTGCCACATGAAAGACTGATTAAAAAGTTAGAGTCTCATGGTATTGGGGGTGCTATATTAAGCTGGATTAGGGCATGGCTATACCAAAGGAAACAGAGAGTTAGTATAAATGGAGTCAAGTCAGAGTGGGAAAATGTTGTAAGTGGAGTGCCTCAGGGCTGTGTCCTGGGACCTCTGTTGTTTATAATATATATAAATGATTTAGATTCAGGTTTGAGTAGCAACATTTGCAAATTTGCCGATGATACGAAAATCGGTAGGGAAATTAATTCGGAGGAGGACTCACTATCACTTCAAGTTGATCTAGATAGGGTTTTGAAATGGTCGAAGGATTGGCAGATGCAGTTTAATGCTGATAAATGTAAAGTTCTGAGGTTAGGTAATGATGATAGGGTTACAAGATACGAACTAGATGGTGTTGAGATTGCGAAGTCGAATTGCGAAAGGGATCTGGGAGTTATGATTAGTAAGAATTTAAAACAAAAGGATCAATGCATAAATGTTCGTAATAAGGCAAATCGGACACTTGGATTTATTAATCGCAGCGTTAGTAACAAGACACCTGGTGTGGTTTTCAAGCTATATCTTGCTCTAGTTAGGCCCCATTTAGATTATGCAGTTCAGTTTTGGTCGCCATATTATAAAATGGATATAAATTCACTTGAACGTGTCCAGCGTAGGATGACTAAGTTAATTCCCCAAATTAGAAATCTTTCATATGAAGAAAGATTAACAAAGCTTAAGTTGCATTCACTGGAAAGGCAAAGAGTTAGGGGTGACATGATAGAGGTTTACAAGTGGGTGAATGGTCATAACAAAGGGGATATTAATAGGGTATTAAAAGTATCAACACAAGACAGAACACGAAACAATGGGTATAAATTGGATAAGTTTAGATTTAGGAAAGACTTGGGTAAATACTGGTTCAGTAACAGGGTTGTTGATTTGTGGAACCAATTGCCGCGCAACATTGTGGAGGTGGGGTCCCTCGATTGTTTCAAGCATGGGTTGGACATGTATATGAGTGGGATTGGGTGGTTATAAATAGGAGCTGCCTCGTATGGGCCAACAGGCCTTCTGCAGTTGCCTTTGTTCTTATGTTCTTATGTTCTTATGGATAAAGGGCTATTTGTCTAATCGAACAGCATATGTTTTGTTTAATGGTGTTAAAAGCACAAAGAGCAAACACTTTGAACTGGGAACTCCACAAGGAGGGGTCCTCAGCCCCTTGTTGCTCAACGTTCTGATGCATAAACTTATTAAAGATCTACCAACTAATAATGAAGACACGGTTATTTGTTATGCTGATCATATATGTTTACAGGCTGTCTCCGAGCCTAGAATGCAAGTTCTGCTCGATGCTTTTGCTACTAGAGTTGAGGAATGTGGCCTTCTTATCTCTGTACAGAAAACTCGTCCCCTCATTCCATGTGGTATTCCACCAGCCAATTATCATATAGATGGGAGAGCACTCGAGAGCTGCGAGTCTTACAGATATCTTGATGTCCCCATTAACGACCCTGGGTACCTTTCTTCTCTCAAGAGGAGATTGTGGGAGAGATTAAAGCTCTTGCGGGTCCTTGTTGGTGTCAATCATGGAATTAACGTGATACTTGCTAGAATGTTTTATGTATCATTTATACGCTCCGTGATTGACTACAATGCTCTACATCTCACACTGTATACTGACAAAGAGCTGAAATCTCTTGAAACCTTGCAAAATGAAGCAATGCGTCTCACCCTTGGGGCTCCAAAATCCACGAGAATAGTTAATATGAGAGCTGAGTTAAAATTACCTACCATAAGTGAGAGAATTTTGTCTATTAGCACAGTTTTCGGCGTGAAGGCATTGAGTAGATCTCGGCAATACATGAAGTTTCAAGCTAAAATTTCTAATATGCTACACTCACCTGAGGTCCGTAGAAGAAGAGCGAAATCTGATTATGCATTTTGGTTCTACAAGGTAGCCAACTCCATCAAAATATTAAATATGTGCCCAACTTAATTAACGATTAATCAACCAATTACTCCATGAGATAACTTGGATCTAGCAGTTGATTTTGTAAATGCACCCAAGAAAGATAGTGTACACTCTACGTTATTTATTAAAACAGTTAACACTGAAAAGCATCACTGAGCGTACTCAGGGTATGGGTAACGATGTGTATCAGTGCTATACCGACGGTTCTGTAGAAGGTGGACGATGTACCGGATGCGCATGTAATATATTTGAATAATCTTCTCTCGTACATACAGCAATGAAGCGCGTCAATGACTGGGCAAGTACAACTCAAACCGAACTTGCAGGTATATACCTTGCCACGGAATTTTTAAAAGACAAAGGCAGTGGACTTATATACTATGATTCGCAGAGTGCACTCCTGGTATTGAACGCACATAGTAGTGATACCCAGAAAATAGTCAGTGATATTCGAATGAATATTTTAGCTGCCAAAGAAAAGAGATTTGAAATTATATTCCTATGGATACCATCACATGTTGGCATCTCAAGGCATGACACTGTTGATATGCTTGTAAAGACATCCTGTAGAAAACCAGTGGTAGAAATTGAGATGGGTGTTTCATTAGCAGTGACAAAGAGAATACTTAAACAAACATCTAATGAAAATCTCACCGACCTAACAAATTCACAAAGACCTGAAAGCTGCAGCATTCAATATTATGATAGATATCGTGCGGAGACACTCACATACAGGATTAATGGAACAAGAACCCAGCAATGTGATGTTATAGTGGCCAGAATATGCTTGGGATATAGACGTATCTGGCAACATGCTCAAAACCCAAATGTCGAGTACTCAATATGTCAACTTTGTGAAAGAGAAAATATGCACTCCCTTGAACATTATATTGTAGAAATGTCCCATACTGACTGACTTTCGCCCTCCTGGGCTAAGGTATGTTGAACTGTGTAATTACTATTTGAGTACTAGAACACTTGATGATATATTGGACTTGTACCCTAGATTGACCATGTAACGTATCAATTATACAATGAATGTATAATTGAACTCTAACTCTATAACCTGAGCTTGTGAAAGCACCTTAATCACCTTCAGAGTATAAGTGCTTAATTGCACACTAGTTTCTCTATCAGTTATCTTACCTTGTCAGAGTAAAAGAGACAAATGTATGTGTATGCATGTGTGTATATATGTATGTATATATGTATGTGTACGTATATGTGTGTGTGTGTGTATATGTATGTGTATACAGTATATGTGGAAGCTGATCAGGATTCCATTTCACCTTTGTAAATGCACGTTAATGACACTATGTAAAAGACACATCGAACACTTTATGTAGGGCATACGTAAATCTGTGTATTTATGTATTTACGTATGTAGCTTAGCCTAACATTTTAAAAGCACTACAATCACTTTCTGTGGTTGATTGTTCAATAAATCCCTGAACTATATGTTTAACAAATCTCTAACCCTATCCATGGAGTTAGTTAGTTTAGTTCATATATTATGCACCCCATACCCATCTTGTGGACGGTAGTGGAAAGGGTTACAGAGTCTATGGCGGACGGAAGAAAATGTATATATGTTGGTTAGCATTGTTAATGTGTGGCCACGTCTGTGGTAGAAAATAATACAAAAAATCAAATAAAGGTATTATTGAAACTTTATAGGAAAACGTTAAATCTTAAATATATCTTTAATATTATACTTGAAATATTGTATACTTTGCTCTCTCCATCATACTTCTGCACCTGCTGGCAAGTGGTGCGGTGGGATGTGCAGGTGATGTTCATTACTGGGTGAGCTGGCCAATCGAAAATTTGGTTTTTAATACACTTACACATTTATTGGGTCTTTCCTTCACCTTCATTCAAGCACTAGGATATTACAGTAAGTTTTTTAATTATAATTTTTATTAATATTATTTTTAATTTGTATTATTATTATTATTATTAACAGGGGAGGAGTGTGTGTGTGGGGGGGGGGGATAATGGTTCACATGTCCACATTCCAATATGCCCCCTTCCAGGACTGGGGGTGCGGGGGTGTACAATAAACTATACCCACCTCAGACAGCAGCTTGTCGAAGGCGGAAGTGGAGCCTAGACAGTTTGTCATGATAATTAGTGATGGCTCTTATTTTGATTATGGGTCCGTAATCCAGTTAAGCTTTTATTCTTAATTTATATTACAATGCTGGTAAAATACACTTCTTGATGATGAGTATGGAGTACAAATGAACTCATTGTGTACCCTATACTCACAGGATGAGTATAGGGTACACAATAAGCTACCACTCACATCATGGGTATGGGTTGCACAAGAAACTATCGCGCAGAGGATGAGTATGGAGAGCAAAGTAAACAAAGATTCACACGATGAGAAAGGGTTGCGCAATGTCCTATGACTCACAGGATGAGTATGAGCTGCACAATAAACTACAGGTCACAAGAAAAGTATGGGTTGCACAATAAATTACAGGTCACAGGATGGGTATGGGCTGCACAAACTACCGGTAACAGGATGAGTATGGGATGCACAATAAATTACGGGTCACAGGATGAGTATAGGTGACATGTGGTTTATGTTTTTGTTGATTTGTTTCTATATTTTCATAAATAAAGCATGCTTTCTGTCTTATTCCAAGTTTTACGACAATTTTACAAGGTTTAAAATATAAAGCTCAATATATTTCACCTTTTTTATACCGGAATTATACGTTAATATAACATTATAATAACGTAACGATGTCGTGGAAATAACGTCATATTGACGACATATAAATGTTATATTTATGTTATAAGAACGTAAATTGGATAGGTTTACATAAAGTAAACAAAAAAAAAACGAAATGTTGACTGAAAATTGTTTATTTTGATATATAAAGCATGAAAACATTATAATTCCATAGCATTCACTACTATTTTTAAATTTTTACATAAATCTTAAAAAACTGTGTCTAAAGAATACATGTTTTTAGTTATATCTAGTGGTTTTAAGAACGTCAGAAATACGTATTTATGTCAAATGTTAGAGTATTACCTTTGTGGCACCATTTAAAAACGTTCACAAACGTCCTGTGTTTGCTGGGTATGGGTTGCACAAACTACTGGTAACAAGATGAGTATGGGTTGCACAATAAATTACCGCACAGAAGATGAGTATAGGGTGCACAAACTGGTTGAGTAAATGGAAATGGTTGGGTACATTTCCTTTCACCTAATGCGACTATTCATGTGTCCGGACACCGGCGATGGTGTGGTATTGGCTATTTATTTAACCATAACTTTGCTTTCATTTAAGATATGTTTTCCTTGAAATGTAGTTACATTATCGTCTACATCTGTCTTTATTCGGACATAAAGACCTATGACGTTACTTTGCATATATGCAAATTAATAATAAAATTGATTGGCTTGTGTGGAGGCCTTCACACTCCCTGAGCGAGCCATCAAGTAACTATAAAAAGGCATATATCTTCACTTTCACTTCAGTTATATTTATGCCAAAGTATTAACATGCAGCTTATATTTATGTCTTTATGATGACATAGAAAACTTCGTTTATTACAATATCTAGATTAAATTAACATTGATCTTCGAAAGGTAGTAGTTCCCATATCGATAAGGAAAGCGTCGGCCAAGAAGCCTTGTTTAAAATATGAATATTTTTCCTCTCTAATAAGGTATAATCTCTGTGATGGATTCACAAAAACTATTTTATATCTGCCTTTCTGATAACATATACAAATATAATATTTATTTGTGAATATTTGTTAATTAAGCAATATATCAGAGAGCGTGTAGGGTTCGGTGTTCTATAAACGAAAAGGACATGAGCAGTTTAAATAGCGAACGCATACCAACGAATAACGCTAGGATCTATATAACAAATTTATTGTCCCGTGGAGTTGATTTACCTTCCAGACACGTTTTGTTTAATAAATATTAAAGATTTAGTGGCTGTTTATGAAAGATATTATTATAAATACACATTCTACTTCTTAATATCACAAATTAAATTTGCGACAATTTGAGCCATGAAATGCGACGACTGGATCACTGTGTACAGGAGGCTGATATGGCAGCAAACACTCTCCAGACGACCATATATCTTGGATAAGTCGCTCCACAAAATTGTCGCTTGGACATTCGACTTCCTATGGCGTCACATCTCTCATATTTACGTCTAATTTCGTTATGAAATTAGATTATTTCAGAGTAAAAATAGGTTTGATCATGTTCTATGTGTAGCACCAACATTATAGTAAGTAAATATACCATATTTCTTCATTACTTACGTAATGCTGGGAGGATCTGTGTACTTTTGGGTAGATTTGGGTAATTCTATGGACCCCAACAAAGTAAGTGTTTACTCGGCACTACACACACACACCTTATTCATGTCACACCTGTACTTTATATGTCTAGGGAACCATTATTAATTCTATTCAATCGGCAGGTAAATAAGTGATCTGGAGTTACAAGCTGAGCTGGCCCATATTAACAGTGAAGTTTATTCCTACCTTGGCTTTACAAAGAGGCCACTAAGATAGCCGCCAATACGTGGCACTCTGAGGCACATGAGCCACACTTTAAACAGATGTTGGACAACATATCCAGCTTAATCAGGCCAAATCAACCACTCAGCTAAGACTTTATACTGTATTTAAACTGTAGACTGAGTAGTAGTATTCATAATATTGTAGATTAGGCAACCATATGTGTTGTATAATTTATATTTTGCAACAGATAAACAATTGTAGTTTATCCCATTAACACTCATAGTGTTATAGGTTACAATTGTCCCTCCAACTATGTGCAGATAAAATTTTGGCAGGCTGAATCAAAATATACAGTCCACATAGCATCATCATAATAATAATAATATTGTAATTAACAAAAAAATAGAATAAAAATAAATAAATGCCTGCTAGGATTTTCCCACATAGTTTGGTTCTTCGAACCGGGATAGACAAGTCTAGAGAACCAGACTATTAAACATAAACCATTAGTGCAATATACACATATATAGAAATTATAACAGGAAGAAACTGCTAAACAATTTTCTAGCCTAACATTTTCAATCTCTGCTAACAGTGAACAGAACTTACAGCAAGCACTATAATACTGTTCCAAGACCTGAACCAAAAGAACAATTGTGCTTTTTCATTACAAGAGGTTGATAAGAGGCTAATTTAGCCCATAAATGTATATATAATTTTAAATGTTTACATATAAACATTATAATATATGCACTGCAACAATTACTGCATATGTTACCATTATTTATAGTCGACTCTTATACGAGGGTAGGATATTATTAGACTGGTGTTGTACAGCAACCTAGTCTAACTTTATTAATTGTGCTAACCTGGGGTAAGGGTAGGATTTTACACTTGTCTAGAGTAGAACATATTGTACTGCCTAACAAGTATATGTATTTTATGCAGTTTCTTATGACAACACGAATTGTGTTGTACTTATTACCATAAACATATGTATTTTAACTATAATCATTGCACCTCTGAGTGTTAACTTGTATCTACACTAACCTAGGATAATTTTGAGGAGCTAACCTAAAGGTACAACTATAGACACTGGATTTCACTCAAATCATTAGTGTGTGTATGATTATATATAGTGTGTATTTTTTTAAATGATAAGCAGCTCTAGTTAAAACGTTAGTAGTAGCCCAAATCAAAGCCCATGAAGGCTTGGCACTAGTACAACTGCAGCAAGGCTAGCAAATACAACCATCATGTCTACTGCAAGAATGTGAAAGCAACCCTCGCAGTTATGAAAGGCATTTAACCAGACAGATCAATAAATGCGAGGGTCTGAGTACACAAACTCCAGTTGATCATGTCGAACTAGAGGACTATCATAAGATTGCCGAGAAAAAATCTGAAGTAAGAAGCCAAATACAAAAATATCAGGATGTTCTTACTGACACTACAGTAGATGAAGCAACAATAGTGACTGTCGTGCAAGAACAGGTAGATTATGAAGATGCCATTCAAATATTCAATAGTTACAACACTTTGTCAAGGTAATAACAAATAGCAAAGCGTTACGAATCTTGCATTGATTCTAACAGTATCATGATAACGATGCCTAGCATTTTATACTTTCCCCTGTTCTGTTCCATTATTAGTATAGTATCCAGTTGTGTATCCATTTAATATTGTATGATTTATATAATATTGTATGATGTATATTGTAGCATGCTGTAGTATGCCTGAGTTGCATTATTTTTGATAGGCTTGTGCAAGTTATTTCTTGTTGGAGGAAGTGTGGTTTCTCCATGTGGGGGATGACCATATTTGGATGTGTCCAGAGTGCGGCTTGTTGTCAAGCTAGCGTTTATATTTCAACCTTGATTATTTCCTGTTATTGAGTGTATTAAATTTATGTAATTATTGTAACGGTATTATATACTCTTAAGATTACTGATTAAATAGTTATTAGTTCTACATCTTGTTAGTAGTTTTCACAAGAGTTCATGTGGATGCTTAGTTGATGTTTGGTAGGACGCTTGTGTGCTGGCGGGAGGCCGAGTCAGAAGCGTGGCTGAGCTGATTGGGAGGAGACATGTACTAGAGTTAAGTCGGTGGTTATTGTTATTTTAGCTGATTACTTAGTTAATTCTCTCGGTAAGACTATTGTGTGATATCCCCATTTATTAATTCATGTGTTGAAGAATATTGTCTATGCTCAGTAAGTATTTAATGATATTATTGCATGCTGAAGAATATTTCTGGCTGTTATATTTTTGCCATTTTTATGTTGATATGTTTGTCACTCTTACGCACAGTAGATTGTTTGTCCCTTTTAAAGCAGTGTTTCACTTTTAATACCCTTTTTATATATTATTATTATCCCCTAGACATAAATTTAAGATGAGGCCAAAACATATATAGTTGAGCACTGCAGGCAAAGAACCCTACCAAGGCATCAAGGGCTGTAACACAAAGCAACAACAAACATTGTAACCAGAGCTTCCCAAAACCAGACACAACCAGAAGTCAAACTACCATCACTTAGTCTACCAACTTTCTCTGGAACAGAGGACAAAAATTGGGATAACTTCTGGAACAAATTTGTGGATTCAGTAGATGCTAATTCCAATATAGCTAAGACAACCAAATTTACATATTTACAGGATGTATTAAAAGGTGATGCATTAAAAGTGATCTGTAATTTAACATTGTCAAATGACGGCTATGATAGCCAGTACAGCTCCTTAAGGAAAATTGTGCTAAACCAGAACGAGCTATCAGACTTTTAACAGACAAATTGGTGAATATACCCACAACAGATGGATCCACTGACTCACTCCAAGCCTTTAGATTGGAACTTGAGTTCTTACTCAAAGCACTTAACAATAAAGTGAATCTGGAAGAATTGGACTGGATAATCTAATTTCTTATGAGATGCAAATTACCCAGTGAAATACTAGATAAGTTGTGTGCTTTACATAACAAATCTTCTCTGACAATAAAGGAGATCACAGAAGGTTTAGGCTCTGTCATAGAATGACAAAGAGACAACATAGATGGTAAATCAACACCTAAACTTTCGTTAACCACCCATAGTAGACAACAGAGTACAAACAGTACTGCAAATAAATCTAAAACAACTACACCACCCCAAGGTGAAAACAAGGCAGTGTGGGCACATATGCAGTGGGACCCTCCAAACCTACAGTTAATGTATCACCCAAAACAGTGACTCCCAAAGGTGCTGTTAATGTCTGAAGGCCATGTCAGTTCTGTGAAGAACAATCCATGTAGAACTGCAATGCTTACCTTGATCATGCTACACGTGTAAAACGACTCAAGGAGTTACATAGATGCAATAGGTGTCTAAGGTCACATAACCCCGATACCTGTGCAACTCAATTGCTCACCTGCAATAAGAGTCAATACCATACAGCACTGTGTGGAGACTCAAGTACAAAGTCTCCCAAACCACAAGTGGAGGAAGGAACTTCCACTTCAGTACAGCTCTGTAAAATACTTCCAGACGTAAGTGTACTATCAACAAGGCCTGATCATAAATCAGCTTTGCCCACTGCCCAATTATTCCTTAAAAACAGAAGGTCCAAGGTCACCATACATGGATTATTTGACCTTGGATCCCAATTGACTTTTATAAGCCAAGAGTTAGTAGATGCCTTGAAACTCAAGTCTGTATAGAGTCCGCCCTGAGCAGACGTGGAGTGAGGACGTGTTCCGGCCTCTGTGACTGCTGGGGTTGTTTGCCATTTGGTCGCCAGGTGGTGTGGGCGTCACTGCCCTCCCAGTGTTGTTACCTACCTGCCTGGCTACGTGCTGACGTGGCAGTTTTGACATGGGGGGGGCCTTGCAATTCCTCCTGTTCTGTGGGTGAATTCCGTGGGACTGGAGTTCTCGTGTAAGGCTGGTTATCCAGCCATTGAGTTGGTGATGTGTGACATGCTTCGTGTCCCGGTGGAGGCTGTCTACGGAGTTGAGCTTGTTACGGCCCACCGGGTGATTATCAAGTTCGTGTGGGAGGAGGAGTATCGGGACTTCCTCCTTCGGTACGAAGGGTGTTCGTTGCAGTTGCCGGATGGCGCCAGCTCTGTTGCGGTCTCGGACCGAAGTGGTGCCCTGACTTATGTCAGTGTACACGGTGCGGCCCTGGAGTTCCCTGAAGACCTTCTCCAGCGCTTCTTTGGGAGGTATGGTGCGGTCATCAGTGTGCGGGTGAACACGCTTTCCTCGGGGAAGTATGCTGGGAAGCAGACGAACATCCGTACCTTAGGTATGCGCCTGCGGTCGGATATCCCATCTTCTGTCCGGCTGCTGGGATACTACGTTCGGGTGTATTATGCCCGGCAACCCCGTACCTGGTTTCCGATGTGGCCTATTAGGGCATCAGGCTGCTGGGTGCTCTGAGGCCCCTGCTGAGGCCCCTGCTGGGGTGGTGGGCGTGGGGAAGTGGGCGTGGGGTGGTGGGCGTGGGGTAGTGGGCGTGGGGTGGTGGGCGTGGGGTGGTGGGCGTGGGGTAGTGGGCGTGGGGTAGTGGGCGTGGGGTGGTGGGTGTGGGGTAGTGGGCTTGGGGTAGTGGGCGTGGGGTGGTAGGTGTGGGGTGGTGGGCGTGGGGTGGTGGGCATGGGGTAGTGGGCGTGGGGTGGTGGGCGTGGGGTGGTGGGCGTGGGGTAGTGGGCGTGGGGTGGTGGGCATTGGGTAGTGGGCGTGGGGTGGTGGGCGTGGGGTGGTGGGTGTGGGGTAGTGGGCGTGGGGTGGTGGGTGTGGGGTAGTGGGCGTGGGGTGGTGGGCGTGGGGTGGTGGGTGTGGAGTGGTGAGCGTGGGGTGGTGGGCGTGGGGTGGTGGGCGTGGGGTGGTGGGTGTGGGGTAGTGGGCGTGGGGTGGTGGGCGTGGGGTGGTGGGCGTGGGGTGGTGGGTGTGGGGTGGTGGGCGTGGGGTGGTGGGTGCGGGGTGGTGGGTGTGGGGTAGTGGGCGTGGGGTAGTGGGCGTGGGGTGGTGGGTGTGGGGTGGTGGGTGTGGGGTGGTGGGTGTGGGGTGGTGGGCGTGGGGTGGTGGGCGTGGGGTGGTGGGCGTGGGGTGGTGGGCGTGGGGTGGTGGGCGTGGGGTGGTGGGCGTGGTGTGGTGGGCGTGGGGTGGTGGGCGTGGGGTGGTGGGCGTGGGGTGGTGGGCGTGGGGTGGTGGGCGTGGGGTGGTGGGTGTGGAGTGGTGGGCGTGGGGTGGTGGGCGTGGGGTGGTGGGCGTGGGGTGGTGGGCGTGGGGTGGTGGGCGTGGAGTGGTGGGCACGGGGTGGTGAGTGTGGGGTGGTGGGTGTGGGGTGGTGGGCGTGGGGTGGTGGGAGTGGGGTGGTGGGTGTGGGGTGGTGGGTGTGGGGTGGTGGGCACGGGGTGGTGGGCGTGGGGTGGTGGGTGTGGGGTGGGTGGTGTGGGGTAATGGGGGTGGGGTGGTGGGTGTGGGGTAGTGGGCGTGGGGTGGTGGGCGTGGGGTAGTGGGGGTGGGGTGGTGGGTGTGGGGTAGTGGGCGTGGGGTGGTGGGGGTGGGGCGGTGGGCGTAGGCTGGTGGGCATGGGGCGGTGGGCATGGGGTAGTGGGCGTGAGGTGGTGAGCGTGGGGTAGTGGGCGTGGGGTGGTGGGTGTGGGGTAGTGGGCGTGGGGTGGTGGGGGTGGTGGGCACTGGGTGGTGGGCGTGGGGTGGTGGGAGTAGGGTGGTGGGTGTGGGGTGGTGGATGTGGGGTGGTGAGTGTGCGTTGGTGGGTGTGGGGTGGTCGGTGTGAGGTGGTGGATGTGGGGTGGTGGGTATGGGGTGGTGGGTGTGGAGTGGTGGGTGTAGGGTGGTGGGCGTGGGGTGGTGGGTGTGGAGTGGTGGGCGTGGGGTGGAGGGTGTGGGGTGGTGGGTGTGGGGTGGTGGATGTGGGGTGGTGGGCGTGGTGTGGTGGGTGTGGGGTGGTGGGTGTGGAGTGGTGGGCGTGGGGTGGTGGGCGTGGGGTGGTGGGTGTGGAGTGGCGGGCACGGGGTGGTGGGCGTGGGGTGGTGGGAGTAGGGTGGTGGGTGTGGGGTGGTGGATGTGGGGTGGTGAGTGTGCGTTGGTGGGTGTGGGGTGGTCGGTGTGAGGTGGTGGATGTGGGGTGGTGGGTGTGGAGTGGTGGGTGTAGGGTGGTGGGCGTGGGGTGGTGGGTGTGGAGTGGTGGGCGTGGGGTGGAGGGTGTGGGGTGGTGGGTGTGGGGTGGTGGATGTGGGGTGGTGGGCGTGGGGTGGTGGGCGTGGTGTGGTGGGTGTGGGGTGGTGGGTGTGGAGTGGTGGGCGTGGGGTGGTGGGCGTGGGGTGGTGGGCGTGGGGTGGTGGGTATGGGGTGGTGGGTGTGGAGTGGCGGGCACGGGGTGGTGGGTGTGGGGTGGTGGGTGTGGGGTGGTGGGTGTGGGGTGGTGGGCGTGGGGTGGTGGGCGTGGGGTGGTGGGCGTGGGGTGGTGGGTGTGGGGTGGTGGGTGTGGGGTGGTGGGCGTGGGGTGGTGGGCATGGGGTGGTGGGTGTCGGTGTGGGCACGGGGTGGTGTGCACGGGGTGGTGGGTGTGGGGTGGTGGGTGTGGGGTGGTGGGTGTGGGGTGGTGGGCGTGGGGTGGTGGGCGTGCGGTGGTGGGTGTGGGGTGGTGGGTGTGGAATGGTGGGCGTGGGGTGGTGGGTGTTGGGTGGTGGGCGTGGGGCGGTGGGCGTGGGGTGGTGGGCGTGGGGTGGTGGGCGTGGGGTGGTGGGCGTGGGGTGGTGGGCGTGGGGTGGTGGGCGTGGGGTGGTGGGAGTGGGGTGGTGGGCGTGGGGTGGTGGGCGTGGGATGGTGGGCGTGGGGTGGTGGGCGTGGGGTGGTGGGCGTGGGATGGTGGGCGTGGGATGGTGGGCGTGGGATGGTGGGCGTGGGGTGGTGGGCGTGGGGTGGTGGGCGTGGGATGGTGGGCGTGGGGTGGTGGGCGTGGGGTGGTGGGCGTGGGATGGTGGGCGTGGGGTGGTGGGCGTGGGGTGGTGGGCGTGGGGTGGTGGGCGTGGGGTGGTGGGCGTGGGATGGTGGGCGTGGGGTGGTGGGCGTGGGGTGGTGGGCGTGGGGTGGTGAGCGTGGGGTGGTGAGCGTGGGGTGGTGGGCGTGGGGTGGTGGGCGTGGGGTGGTGGGCGTGGGGTGGTGGGCGTGGGGTGGTGGGCGTGGGATGGTGGGCGTGGGGTGGTGGGCGTGGGGTGGTGGGCGTGGGGTGGTGAGCGTGGGGTGGTGGGCGTGGGGTGGTGGGTGTGGGGTGGTGGGAGTTTTGTGGTGGGTGTGAGGCGGTGGGTGTGAGGCGGTGGGCGTGGGGCGGTGGGCGTGGGGCGGTGGGCGTGGGGTGGTGGGAGTGGGGTGGTGAGTGTGGGGTGGTGGGCGTGGGGTGGTGGGCGTGGGGTGGTGGGCGTGGGGTGGTGGGCGTGGTGTGGTGTATGTGGGGTGGTGGGTGTGGGGTGGTGGGAGTTTTCTGGTGGGTGTGGGGTGGTGGGTGTGAGGTGGTGGGCGTGGTGTGGTGGGCGTGGGGTGGTGGGCGTGGGGTGGTGGGCGTGGGGTGGTGGGCGTGGGGTGGTGGGCGTGGTGTGGTGTATGTGGGGTGGTGAGTGTGGGGTGGTGGGCGTGGGGTGGTGGGCGTGGGGTGGTGGGCGTGGGGTGGTGGGCGTGGTGTGGTGGGCGTGGGGTGGTGGGCGTGGGGTGGTGGGCGTGGGGTGGTGGGCGTGGTGTGGTGGGCGTGGGGTGGTGTGTGTGGGGTGGTGGGCGTGGTGTGGTGGGCGTGGTGTGGTGTATGTGGGGTGGTGGGTGTGGGGTGGTGGGCGTGGGGTGGTGGGTGTGGGGTGGTTAGTAGTAGGGTGTGCGACGCACAGGTACCTTTTTTTTCTGGGAGAAAAAAGGTACCTGTGCGCCCCAAGGGTTTCAGGTAAATTTAGAATATCCCCTGTGCGCCCCAAGGGTTTCAGGTAAATTTAGAATATCCCCTGTGCGCCCCAAGGGTTTCAGGTCCAAAGGGAAAAAAGGTACCTGTGCGCCCCAAGGGTTTCAGGTCCAAAGGGAAAAAAGGTACCTGTGCGCCCCAAGGGTTTCAGGTAAATTTAGAATATCCCCTGTGCGCCCCAAGGGTTTCAGGTAAATTTAGAAAATCGTGTATAGCGCTTGGGGGTTTTCAGGTAAATTTTGTCAGTCGCAGATTTTAGAAGTAAGGATTTCTTATGAGAAAAATAATTTCCGAGACTTAGAAGTTTGTTAAAGCCTTATGGGAGAAATTCAAATAACGTGTGTAGCACTTTAGGGCTTCCAGGAGAACTCTACGGACATATTTTACATGTTTTCAACTTACAAAATCGTCTATGTAAGCCTTAGTTATTCATATAAATTTAGAAAATCACCTGTGTAAGTCAGGGTTTTCAAGTCTCGTACATCACACCCCCCTCCCTCCCCCCCTTGCCTCGCAATCTGTCGCGTCGCCTTTATTTACTTTGCGCCCAGCCAGCCAGTCGGCTCTTATCATATCTTATCTCCATAATATCTCTACCGTCCCTCCTCTCTCTCTCTCTCCTCCTCCTATTTCCTTACAACTATTTTCAGAGTTTCAAATAATCATAGAAGTTTATTTATATGTTTATGACCGAATTTGTAAAAGGACCATTTTCAGAGAATATTGTCTTAGATGTTTTGTTAAGGAAAACAGACCACTTATCCATAACATTTAGTTTTATATCCATTTACGGCTATTTCATCTGTAAAGACCAAATTGAACAGAGCCCAGTTTTAAGCTCATATTTCATCAGAGTCCAGTTTATACCAAAAATTCGCCAGAGTCTACTTTGAGAGCAATATTCGTCAGAGACAGTTTTAGCTCATATTTCATCAGAGACCATTTTATACCTAAAAATGAACAGAGTCCACTTTGTCAGCAAAATTAGTCAGAGACAGTATTTAGCTCATATTTCATCAGAGTCCAGTTTATGCTCAAATTCGCCAGAGTCTACTTTGAGATCAAAATTAGTCAGAGACAGTTTTAGCTCATATTTCATCAGAGACCATTTTATACCTAAAAATGAACAGAGTCCACTTTGTCAGCAAAATTAGTCAGAGACAGTATTTAGCTCATATTTCATCAGAGTCCAGTTTATGCTCAAATTCGCCAGAGTCTACTTTAATAGCAAAATTCATCAGAGTCCAGTTCTTGATCGAAATTCATCAGAGTCCAGTTTTCTAGCAATTTTCATCAGAGTCCAGTTTATGCTCAAATTCGCCAGAGTCTACTTTGAGAGCAAAATTCGTCAGAGTCAGTATTTAGCTCATATTTCATCAGAGTCCAATTTATACCTAAAAATGAACAGAGTCTACTTTGAGAGCAAAATTAGTCAGTGTCCTGTAATCTGTGAAAATGTGACAGAGTCCAGTTCCTGATCGAAATTCATCAGAGTCCAGTTTTCTAGCAAAATTCGCCAGAGTCTACTTTGTGCCAAAATATTCAGAGTCCAGTTCATGATCGAAATTAATCAGAGTCCAATTAAAGACCCAAATTTGACAGAGACCACATTTTCGCTACTAACAGTCCAATCCCCCTGAAATTTTAAACAGTCATATTTCAGACGTAGTAAATAAGATCAAGTCAGTTACAGAGCTCCAGCTCTTGTCCCCCTGTATTTGCATATTTTCTCTATATTCAGCTGTGTTCTTCACATTTTTTTCCATGTTTTCTGTGTTCATTCCATGTTCTATAAATGTTCACAGCAAGCTCAGTTCAAATTTTTTCTGCCATTTTCCCCGTATGTTCACTATGTTCTTTGTCATATTTTCATGTGCATCATATGTTCTCTGTATAACTTTGTATTCCCTATGTTCCTTATCATGTCTTCATATTCTCTATAAGTTCTTATTCCCTGCATGTTCACTCTATTCATCAACTTTTTCTTACGTGTTTTCTGTGTTCACCGTATGTTCACTGTGTTCATTCCCTTACTTAACCTCAATTTTTTTATGTTCTTTGTTTCTTCCATTCGCTAACTAGTTCTTTGTCAAATATTAGCATCAGCAATACAGTTCCCTCAACAATTTTAGTCACCAAGTTTTATTTTCAAAACTATATCAAAGTAATTCTCGTTGTCAACTTAATAGTTCTACCAGCCATGTTCTTAAACAAATCTACGCTTTATTCAGTTCCAAATTTACAAAGACAAACCTTTCTTGTAACTTCTTAACTAAAAATCTTTCGCCAATCAACTGAAACATAGTCACTTTCCTCATTTCTCAACTAACTTATTATCCAATCAACCAAAAAATTGTCAAAGGAATCTTTCCAACACTGTTCATAACTAAACTTATTATCCAGTCAACTAAAAATAGTCAGAAATAACCTCGTTCAACACTGTTCTTAACTAAAACAACCTTTCTCTTAGCTAAAAATTGTCAAAGGAAACTTTTTTCAGCACTTTCTTAACAGGCACTATGTTTCATCAAGAAAAAATTGTCAAAGGAAACTTTCCAAAACTGTTCATAACTAGCTTTTATCCATCGTCAATCAACTAAAATAATAACTTTCATCATTTCTTAACTAAACTTATTCCACAGTCATCAGAAAATAACCGTGTTCTTCATGTTTCATTGTCATTTCTTAACTAAAATTATCTGCCAATCATCAGAAAAAGTCATGTTCATCATGTTTTGGCTTTTGCTCAACTAAAAGTATTCATCGGTCAACTAAAAATAGTTACTTCATCATGTTTCCTTGTCATTTCTTAACTGAAATATCACTTCTCTCATCTGAAAATAGCCAGGATTAACCTCATTCAACACCGTTCTTAACTAAAACAGCCTTTCGCTTAGCTAAAAATTGTCAAAGGATTCTTTTCAGCACTGTTCATAACTAACTTTATCCATAGTCAAGTAAGAAAATATAGTCAAAGATATCTATCATCGTCGTTCTTAACTGACATTTATACTTTGTGGAGCACTAAAATAGTCAAATGTAACTTTTTCAACACTTTCGTAACTAAAATTATATGTCGCTAAGTAAGAAAAATAGTCAAAGGTGCTCTCCGTTACACCAAAGTTACTCTTCGAGAAATCAAAGACACTCTTCAATACATCAAGGACTTACTCAAAGACACCAAAGTTACACTCTAAGACATCCTTCGAGACATCAAAGACTTCAATGGGACTCTTCCATTCATCAAAGACAATCTCTAAGCCCTCAAAGTTATTCTCAGCACAATCAAAAGTTATTCCAAGACAACAAAAGTCATTCTCCAAGTAGCCTTTCATTCATCAGAGAACTTTCTAAGACATCTTCGTTCATTAAAGTTAATCTCAGAGGCATAAAAGTTATTCTCGGAGCTATCAAAAAGTTAATCTCTAAAACAACAAAAGTTAATCTCTGTCATCAAAGTTGATCTGCAAGATATCTTCGAGTCATCAAAGTTACTTTTCATTACATCAAAGACGCATTCAAATACTACCCATGTTCTCAGAAGTCATTCTCAAAGTCATCAAAGTTATTCAAAGAGCTAACAAAAGTTATTCTCAGAGTCACCTTCGTTCTTCAGAGAAACTTTCCAAAACATCTTTGTTCATCAAAGTTATTCTCAGAGGCATAAAAGTCATTCTCAGAGCTATCAAACTTGTTCTCAAAGTCATCAAACTTATTCACAGAGTCATCAAAGTTAATCTAAGACATCATTTTTCATCAAAGATATTCTCTCTAAACCATCAATGTTCTTCTCTAAGACATAAAAGTTATTCTCAGAGTCACCTTCGTTCGTCAGAGAAACTTTCAAAACATCTTTGTTCATCAAACTTGTTTTCAAAGTCATCAAAAGTTAATCTAAGACATCTTCTTTCATCAAAGTTATTTTCAGAGACATCTAAAGTTATTCTCAGAGCTATCAAACTTGTTCTCAGAGTCATCAAATGTTATTCTCGAAGTCATCAAAGTTATTTTCAGAGACATCTAAAGTTAATTTCTATGTTATAAAGTTATTCTCAGAGACATCTAAAGTCAATCTTGGTCATCAAAGTTGTTCTCTAAACATCAATGTTGTTCTCCAAGACATCAAAGATGTTCTCAAAATCATAAAAGTTATTCCCAGAGCTATCAAAGTTAATCTCAGAGTTATCCAAAGATATTCTCATGTCCACAAAAGTTATTCCAAGAGACGTCAAAGTTGTTTCAAAGACATCAAAGTTAATCTCAGAGTTATCCAAAGACATTCTCAGAGACATCTAAAGTTATTCTCTAAGACATCAAAGTTGTTCTAAGAGTTATCAAAAGTTATTCTCAGTCATGATATGTTATTCTCTAACTCACTTCCATTCATCAAAGACATTCTCTAAGACATCAAAGTTGTTCTAAGAGTTATCAAAAGTTATTCTCAGTCATGATATGTTATTCTCTAACTCACTTCCATTCATCAAAGACATTCTCTAAGTCCTGAAAGTTATTCTCTAAGACAACAAAGTCTTTCAGAGCTACCAAAGATGTTCTCTAAATCATAAAAGTTAATCTTAACTCACCTTCGTTCATTAGAGAAACTTTCCAATCCATATTCGTTGACCAGAGTTATTCTCAGAGTCATCAAAGCGATCTCTAATTCATCTTCGTTCTCCAAAGTTGTTCTCTAAGACACCTTCATTCATCAAAGAAACTCTCCTTCTTCCATCATGTTATTCTTTAAGACATCTTCAGTCATAAAATTTTCTCTCCAAAATGTAACTAGTTCAGCTTTTCATACCAAACCTGCATTTCTGTTAAAACATATTTTCTTAGTTGCTTTACCCTAAAACTGTTCTCTGAACTACACTGTTCAAACCTACGTAACCTATCCTCTCCACCCAATGTTACTTAGTTAACGTAACGTTCCTAAACCTAGCTTTACCTATCCTAACCTAACTTACCTTACCTTCCCTATCTTACCTAACTTTACCTATCCTAACATAACTTACCTTACCTTCCCTAACTTAACCTAACTTTACCTATCCTAACTTAACTTGCCTTTCATAACCTAACTTTACCTATCCTAACATAACTTACCTTACCTTCCCTATCTTACCTAACTTTACCTATCCTAACATAACTCACCTTACCTTCCCCAACTTAACCTAACTTTACCTATCCTAACTTAACTTACCTAACTTATTCTGCTTAACATAACTTACCTTACCTTCCCTATCTTACCTAACTTTACCTATCCTATCCTAACCTAACTTGTCTTACCTAACTTAATCTTACTTTCCCAAACTGATGTATCCTAACTTATCTAGTCCAACCAGACATGATCTAACTTAAGTATTCCTTCTTGTCTTTGTGTTTCGTCAATCATTGTCTCATATTCATTTACTCATTTCATTAGTTAATTTCTCAAATGGTCACTTATGCATTTCAAGTGCTATTTGTTAGAGATTGGATATTTAAGCATTTCAAAGAATTATAATTTCTCAAATGGACGTTTTTGCATTTCAAGTGCTATTTGTTAGAGATTGGATATTTAAGCATTTCAAAGAATTTTTGTTATATATGGGCATTTACTCATTTCAAGGGATAATTTCTCAAATGGACGTTTTTGCATTTCAAGTGTTATTTTGTTTAAGATTGGGTATTTAACCATTTCAAAGGATTTTTGTTATATATGGGAACTTACTCGTTTCAAGGGCTAATTTCTCAAATGGTCATTTTTGCAGATCAAGGGTTATTTGTTAAAGTTCATCAAGTTGCCCATAAGTTGTATTAGTAGGTTCTATCTTATGTTCTTATTCCCCAACCCCTTAACCTAACCTCTTGTAATCGTAGTGTATTTAGTAGGTTCTATCTTATGTTCTTATTCCCCAACCCTTTAACCTAACCTTTCAGATGTAGTTTGTTGAATATATTATCCTTTTCCTAACCTTTCAGATGTAGTTTTGTTTCTCCTTTTTGTATATTTTTACCCAAACCATCTTTCCTTCTTTACTTTGATTCTCCTACTCCTTCTAACCCTCCTTTTCTATCTCTCTCCCTTATTCTCTCTCTTCCTCCCCCTCTCTCTCCCTCATTTGCTCAAATGCTCTCTTGTTTCTCAAATTCAAGTCTTATTGCTCCCATTCTCATTCACTTAGTTTTTCTTTTTCTCAAATTCAAGTCTTATTGCTCCCATTCTCACACCCTCATTCTCATTCACTTAGTTTTTCTTTTTCTCAATTCAAGTCTTAGTGCTCCCATGCCCACACTCTCTCTCATTCTCTCTTCTTTGGTCCCATTTTCTTCCGCCCCCTCTCTCTTACTCCTTGCTCTTCTTTCATGCTCTCACTCCCTTGAGCTCTTGTTTTTCTCAATTTCAAGTCTTAGTAGATCTGATTCTTTACTATTGTAATTTTTATTATTACTATGATAAAGAATGAACTTATATGTGAAAACAAAGTAAAGAAGGAAAGAAGGTTTGGGTAAAAATATACAAAAAGGAGAAACAAAACTACATCTGAAAGGTTAGGAAAAGGATAATATATTCAACAAACTACATCTGAAAGGTTAGGTTAAAGGGTTGGGGAATAAGAACATAAGATAGAACCTACTAAATACACTACGATTACAAGAGGTTAGGTTAAGGGGTTGGGGAATAAGAACATAAGATAGAACCTACTAATACAACTTATGGGCAACTTGATGAACTTTAACAAATAACCCTTGATCTGCAAAAATGACCATTTGAGAAATTAGCCCTTGAAACGAGTAAGTTCCCATATATAACAAAAATCCTTTGAAATGGTTAAATACCCAATCTTAAACAAAATAACACTTGAAATGCAAAAACGTCCATTTGAGAAATTATCCCTTGAAATGAGTAAATGCCCATATATAACAAAAATTCTTTGAAATGCTTAAATATCCAATCTCTAACAAATAGCACTTGAAATGCAAAAACGTCCATTTGAGAAATTATAATTCTTTGAAATGCTTAAATATCCAATCTCTAACAAATAGCACTTGAAATGCATAAGTGACCATTTGAGAAATTAACTAATGAAATGAGTAAATGAATATGAGACAATGATTGACGAAACACAAAGACAAGAAGGAATACTTAAGTTAGATCATGTCTGGTTGGACTAGATAAGTTAGGATACATCAGTTTGGGAAAGTAAGATTAAGTTAGGTAAGACAAGTTAGGTTAGGATAGGATAGGTAAAGTTAGGTAAGATAGGGAAGGTAAGGTAAGTTATGTTAAGCAGAATAAGTTAGGTAAGTTAAGTTAGGATAGGTAAAGTTAGGTTAAGTTGGGGAAGGTAAGGTGAGTTATGTTAGGATAGGTAAAGTTAGGTAAGATAGGGAAGGTAAGGTAAGTTATGTTAGGATAGGTAAAGTTAGGTTATGAAAGGCAAGTTAAGTTAGGATAGGTAAAGTTAGGTTAAGTTAGGGAAGGTAAGGTAAGTTATGTTAGGATAGGTAAAGTTAGGTAAGATAGGGAAGGTAAGGTAAGTTAGGTTAGGATAGGTAAAGCTAGGTTTAGGAACGTTACGTTAACTAAGTAACATTGGGTGGAGAGGATAGGTTACGTAGGTTTGAACAGTGTAGTTCAGAGAACAGTTTTAGGGTAAAGCAACTAAGAAAATATGTTTTAACAGAAATGCAGGTTTGGTATGAAAAGCTGAACTAGTTACATTTTGGAGAGAAAATTTTATGACTGAAGATGTCTTAAAGAATAACATGATGGAAGAAGGAGAGTTTCTTTGATGAATGAAGGTGTCTTAGAGAACAACTTTGGAGAACGAAGATGAATTAGAGATCGCTTTGATGACTCTGAGAATAACTCTGGTCAACGAATATGGATTGGAAAGTTCCTCTAATGAACGAAGGTGAGTTAAGATTAACTTTTATGATTTAGAGAACATCTTTGGTAGCTCTGAAAGACTTTGTTGTCTTAGAGAATAACTTTCAGGACTTAGAGAATGTTTTTGATGAATGGAAGTGAGTTAGAGAATAACATATCATGACTGAGAATAACTTTTGATATGTCTTTGATGAATGGAAGTGAGTTAGAGAATAACATATCATGACTGAGAATAACTTTTGATAACTCTTAGAACAACTTTGATGTCTTAGAGAATAACTTTAGATGTCTCTGAGAATGTCTTTGGATAACTCTGAGATTAACTTTGATGTCTTTGAAACAACTTTGACGTCTCTTGGAATAACTTTTGTGGACATGAGAATATCTTTGGATAACTCTGAGATTAACTTTGATAGCTCTGGGAATAACTTTTATGATTTTGAGAACATCTTTGATGTCTTGGAGAACAACATTGATGTTTAGAGAACAACTTTGATGACCAAGATTGACTTTAGATGTCTCTGAGAATAACTTTATAACATAGAAATTAACTTTAGATGTCTCTGAAAATAACTTTGATGACTTCGAGAATAACATTTGATGACTCTGAGAACAAGTTTGATAGCTCTGAGAATAACTTTAGATGTCTCTGAAAATAACTTTGATGAAAGAAGATGTCTTAGATTAACTTTTGATGACTTTGAAAACAAGTTTGATGAACAAAGATGTTTTGAAAGTTTCTCTGACGAACGAAGGTGACTCTGAGAATAACTTTTATGTCTTAGAGAAGAACATTGATGGTTTAGAGAGAATATCTTTGATGAAAAATGATGTCTTAGATTAACTTTGATGACTCTGTGAATAAGTTTGATGACTTTGAGAACAAGTTTGATAGCTCTGAGAATGACTTTTATGCCTCTGAGAATAACTTTGATGAACAAAGATGTTTTGGAAAGTTTCTCTGAAGAACGAAGGTGACTCTGAGAATAACTTTTGTTAGCTCTTTGAATAACTTTGATGACTTTGAGAATGACTTCTGAGAACATGGGTAGTATTTGAATGCGTCTTTGATGTAATGAAAAGTAACTTTGATGACTCGAAGATATCTTGCAGATCAACTTTGATGACAGAGATTAACTTTTGTTGTTTTAGAGATTAACTTTTTGATAGCTCCGAGAATAACTTTTATGCCTCTGAGATTAACTTTAATGAACGAAGATGTCTTAGAAAGTTCTCTGATGAATGAAAGGCTACTTGGAGAATGACTTTTGTTGTCTTGGAATAACTTTTGATTGTGCTGAGAATAACTTTGAGGGCTTAGAGATTGTCTTTGATGAATGGAAGAGTCCCATTGAAGTCTTTGATGTCTCGAAGGATGTCTTAGAGTGTAACTTTGGTGTCTTTGAGTAAGTCCTTGATGTATTGAAGAGTGTCTTTGATTTCTCGAAGAGTAACTTTGGTGTAACGGAGAGCACCTTTGACTATTTTTCTTACTTAGCGACATATAATTTTAGTTACGAAAGTGTTGAAAAAGTTACATTTGACTATTTTAGTGCTCCACAAAGTATAAATGTCAGTTAAGAACGACGATGATAGATATCTTTGACTATATTTTCTTACTTGACTATGGATAAAGTTAGTTATGAACAGTGCTGAAAAGAATCCTTTGACAATTTTTAGCTAAGCGAAAGGCTGTTTTAGTTAAGAACGGTGTTGAATGAGGTTAATCCTGGCTATTTTCAGATGAGAGAAGTGATATTTCAGTTAAGAAATGACAAGGAAACATGATGAAGTAACTATTTTTAGTTGACCGATGAATACTTTTAGTTGAGCAAAAGCCAAAACATGATGAACATGACTTTTTCTGATGATTGGCAGATAATTTTAGTTAAGAAATGACAATGAAACATGAAGAACACGGTTATTTTCTGATGACTGTGGAATAAGTTTAGTTAAGAAATGATGAAAGTTATTATTTTAGTTGATTGACGATGGATAAAAGCTAGTTATGAACAGTTTTGGAAAGTTTCCTTTGACAATTTTTTCTTGATGAAACATAGTGCCTGTTAAGAAAGTGCTGAAAAAAGTTTCCTTTGACAATTTTTAGCTAAGAGAAAGGTTGTTTTAGTTAAGAACAGTGTTGAACGAGGTTATTTCTGACTATTTTTAGTTGACTGGATAATAAGTTTAGTTATGAACAGTGTTGGAAAGATTCCTTTGACAATTTTTTGGTTGATTGGATAATAAGTTAGTTGAGAAATGAGGAAAGTGACTATGTTTCAGTTGATTGGCGAAAGATTTTTAGTTAAGAAGTTACAAGAAAGGTTTGTCTTTGTAAATTTGGAACTGAATAAAGCGTAGATTTGTTTAAGAACATGGCTGGTAGAACTATTAAGTTGACAACGAGAATTACTTTGATATAGTTTTGAAAATAAAACTTGGTGACTAAAATTGTTGAGGGAACTGTATTGCTGATGCTAATATTTGACAAAGAACTAGTTAGCGAATGGAAGAAACAAAGAACATAAAAAAATTGAGGTTAAGTAAGGGAATGAACACAGTGAACATACGGTGAACACAGAAAACACGTAAGAAAAAGTTGATGAATAGAGTGAACATGCAGGGAATAAGAACTTATAGAGAATATGAAGACATGATAAGGAACATAGGGAATACAAAGTTATACAGAGAACATATGATGCACATGAAAATATGACAAAGAACATAGTGAACATACGGGGAAAATGGCAGAAAAAATTTGAACTGAGCTTGCTGTGAACATTTATAGAACATGGAATGAACACAGAAAACATGGAAAAAAATGTGAAGAACACAGCTGAATATAGAGAAAATATGCAAATACAGGGGGACAAGAGCTGGAGCTCTGTAACTGACTTGATCTTATTTACTACGTCTGAAATATGACTGTTTAAAATTTCAGGGGGATTGGACTGTTAGTAGCGAAAATGTGGTCTCTGTCAAATTTGGGTCTTTAATTGGACTCTGATTAATTTCGATCATGAACTGGACTCTGAATATTTTGGCACAAAGTAGACTCTGGCGAATTTTGCTAGAAAACTGGACTCTGATGAATTTCGATCAGGAACTGGACTCTGTCACATTTTCACAGATTACAGGACACTGACTAATTTTGCTCTCAAAGTAGACTCTGTTCATTTTTAGGTATAAATTGGACTCTGATGAAATATGAGCTAAATACTGACTCTGACGAATTTTGCTCTCAAAGTAGACTCTGGCGAATTTGAGCATAAACTGGACTCTGATGAAAATTGCTAGAAAACTGGACTCTGATGAATTTCGATCAAGAACTGGACTCTGATGAATTTTGCTATTAAAGTAGACTCTGGCGAATTTGAGCATAAACTGGACTCTGATGAAATATGAGCTAAATACTGTCTCTGACTAATTTTGCTGACAAAGTGGACTCTGTTCATTTTTAGGTATAAAATGGTCTCTGATGAAATATGAGCTAAAACTGTCTCTGACTAATTTTGATCTCAAAGTAGACTCTGGCGAATTTGAGCATAAACTGGACTCTGATGAAATATGAGCTAAATACTGTCTCTGACTAATTTTGCTGACAAAGTGGACTCTGTTCATTTTTAGGTATAAAATGGTCTCTGATGAAATATGAGCTAAAACTGTCTCTGACGAATATTGCTCTCAAAGTAGACTCTGGCGAATTTTTGGTATAAACTGGACTCTGATGAAATATGAGCTTAAAACTGGGCTCTGTTCAATTTGGTCTTTACAGATGAAATAGCCGTAAATGGATATAAAACTAAATGTTATGGATAAGTGGTCTGTTTTCCTTAACAAAACATCTAAGACAATATTCTCTGAAAATGGTCCTTTTACAAATTCGGTCATAAACATATAAATAAACTTCTATGATTATTTGAAACTCTGAAAATAGTTGTAAGGAAATAGGAGGAGGAGAGAGAGAGAGAGGAGGGACGGTAGAGATATTATGGAGATAAGATATGATAAGAGCCGACTGGCTGGCTGGGCGCAAAGTAAATAAAGGCGACGCGACAGATTGCGAGGCAAGGGGGGGAGGGAGGGGGGTGTGATGTACGAGACTTGAAAACCCTGACTTACACAGGTGATTTTCTAAATTTATATGAATAACTAAGGCTTACATAGACGATTTTGTAAGTTGAAAACATGTAAAATATGTCCGTAGAGTTCTCCTGGAAGCCCTAAAGTGCTACACACGTTATTTGAATTTCTCCCATAAGGCTTTAACAAACTTCTAAGTCTCGGAAATTATTTTTCTCATAAGAAATCCTTACTTCTAAAATCTGCGACTGACAAAATTTACCTGAAAACCCCCAAGCGCTATACACGATTTTCTAAATTTACCTGAAACCCTTGGGGCGCACAGGGGATATTCTAAATTTACCTGAAACCCTTGGGGCGCACAGGTACCTTTTTTCCCTTTGGACCTGAAACCCTTGGGGCGCACAGGTACCTTTTTTCCCTTTGGACCTGAAACCCTTGGGGCGCACAGGGGATATTCTAAATTTACCTGAAACCCTTGGGGCGCACAGGGGATATTCTAAATTTACCTGAAACCCTTGGGGCGCACAGGTACCTTTTTTCTCCCAGAAAAAAAAGGTACCTGTGCGTCGCACACCCTACTACTGTGGTTGGCGTGGGGTGGTGGGCGTGGGGTGTGGGGTAGCGGGTGTGGGGTGGCGGGCGTGGTGTGGTGGGTGTGGGGTGGTGGGCGTGTTATGGTGGGTGTGGGGTGGTGGGTGTGAGGTGGTTGGTGTGGGGTGGTGGGTGTGGGGTGGTGGGCGTGGTGTGGTGGGTGTGGGGTGGGTGGTGTGTGGTGATGGGCGTGGGGTGGTGGGGTGGTGGGCGTGGTGTGGTGGGTGTGGGGTGGTTGGTGTGTGGTGATGGGCGTGGGGTGGTGGGTGTGGGCGTGGTGTGGTGGGTGTGGGGTGGTTGGTGTGTGGTGATGGGCGCGGGGTGGTGGTGTGGTGGGTGTGGGGTGGTGGGCGTGGTGTGGTGGGCATGGTGTGGTGGGTGTGGGGTCGTGGGTGTGGTGTAGTGGGCGTGGTGTGGTGTATGTGGGGTTGTGGGCGTGGTGTGGTGAGCGTGGGGTGGTGGGCATGGTGTGGTGGGTGTGGGGTCGTGGGTGTGGGGGTGGTACTCACCTATTTGTGTTTGCGATGGTCGAGCTCTGGGTCTTTGGTCCCGCCTCTCAACCGTCAATCTACTGGTGTACAGGTTCCTGAGACTATTGGGCTCTATCATATCTACACTTGAAACTGTGTATGGAGTCAACCTCCACCACATCACTTCCTAATGCATTACATTTGTCAACCACTCTGACACTAACAAAATTCTTTCTAATATCTCTATGGCTCTTTTGGGCACTCAATTTCCACCTGTCGCCCCTAGTGTGTGTCCCACTTGTGTTAAATAGCCTGTCTTTATCTACCCGGTCAATTCCTCTGAGAATCTTGTACGTGGTGATCATGTCCCCCCTAACTCCTCTGTCTTCGAGCGACGTGAGGTTGAATTCCCGTAGTCTCTCCTCGTACGTCATACCTCTCAGCCCTGGTACTAGTCTGGTGGCAAACCTTTGAACCTTTTCCAGTTTAGTCTTATGCTTGACTAGATATGGACCCCATGCTGAGGCTGCATACTCCAGGATTGGTCTGACATAGGTGGTATACAAAGTTCTGAATGATTCCTGACACAAGTGTCTAAATGCCGTTCTTATGTTAGCCAACCTGGCATATACTGCTGATGTTATCCTCTTGATATGGGATTCAGGGAACAGGTCTGGTGTGATATCAACCCCCAGATCCTTCTCTCTCTGACTCTTGAAGAATTTCATCTATCAAATGATACCTTGTAACTGGCCTCCTGCTCCCTACACCTATCTTCATTACATTACATTTGCTTGAGTTAAATTCTAACAACCATTTGTTCGACCAAGATAATACCTTGTATTTGGCCTCCTGCTCCCTGCACCTATCTTCATTATATTAAATTTGGTTGGGTTAAACTCTAACAACCACTTGTTCGACCATTCCTGCAGTTTGTCTAGGTCTTCTTGAAGCCTCAAACAGTCCTCTTCTGTCTTAATCCTTCTCATAATTTTGGCATCGTCCGCAAACATTGAGAGAAATGAATCTATACCCTCCGGGAGATCATTTACATATATCAGAAACAAGATAGGACCGAGTACAGAGCCTTGTGGGACTCCACTGGTGACTTCACACCAATCGGAAGTCTCACCCCTCACCGTAACTCTCTGCTTCCTATTGCTTAGGTACTCCCTTATCCACTGGAGCACCTTACCAGCTACACCTGCCTGTCTCTCCAGCTTATGTACCAGCCTCTTATGCGGTACTGTGTCAAAGGCTTTCCGACAATCCAAGAAAATGCAGTCCGCCCAGCCCTCTCTTTCTAGCTTAATCTGTGTTACCTGGTCATAGAATTTTATTAAGCCTGTCAGGCAAGATTTACCCTCCCTGAACCCATGTTGTCGATTTGTCACGAAGTCCCTTCTCTCCAGATGTTCTACCAGGTTTTTTCCTGGTAGTGTGTGTGTGTGTGTGTGTGTGTGTGTGTGTGTGTGTGTGTGTGTGTGTACTCATCTAGTTGTGTTTGCAGGGGTTGAGCTCTGGCTCTTTGGTCCCGGCTCTCAACCGTCAATCAACAGGTGTACAGATTCCTGAGCCTATTGGGCTCTATCATATCTACGCTTGAAACTGTGCATGGAGTCAACCTCCACCACATCAGTTCCTAATGCATTCCGTTTGTCAACCACTCTGACACTAAAAAAGTTCTTTCTAATATCTCTATGGCTCATTTGGGCACTCAGTTTCCACCTGTGTCCCCTTGTGCGTGTGCCCCTTGTGTTAAATAGCCTGTCTTTATATCTACCCTATCAATTCCCTTCAGAATCTTGAATGTGGTGATCATGTCCCCCCTAACTCTTTTGTCTTCCAGCGAAGTGAGGTTTAATTCCCGTAGTCTCTCCTCGTAGCTCATACCTCTCAGCTCGGGTACTAGTCTGGTGGCAAACCTTTGAACCTTTTCCAGTTTAGTCTTATCCTTGAATAGATATGGACTCCATGGTGGGGCTGCATACTCCAGGGTTGGCCTGACATAGGGGATATACAAAGTTCTGAATGATTCTTTACATAAGTTTCTGAAGGCCGTTCGTATGTTGGCCAGCCTAGCATATGCCGCTGATGCTATCCTCTTGATATGTGCTGCAGGAGACAGGTCTGGCGTGATATCAACTCCCAAGTCTTTTTCTTTCTCTGACTCCTGAAGAATTTCCTCTCCCAGATGATACCTTGTATCTGGCCTCCTGCTCCCTACACCTATCTTCATTACATTACATTTGGTTGGGTTAAACTCTAACAACCATTTGTTCGACTATTCCTTCAGCTTGTCTAGGTCTTCTTGAAGCCTCAAACAGTCCTCTTCTGTTTTAATCCTTCTCATAATTTTGGCGTCGTCCGCAAACATTGAGAGAAATGAATCGATACCCTCCGGGAGCTTAATGCATTCTATTTGTTAACTACTCTGACACTGAAAAAAATCTTTCTAACGTCTCAGTGGCTCATGTGGGTACTAAGTTTCCACCTGTGTCCCCTTGTTCGTGTTCCACCCGCGCTACAGAGTTTGTCTTTGTCCACCCTGTCAATTCTCCTGAGAATTTTGTAGGTGGTTATCATGTTTTCCCTTACTCTTTTATTTTCCAGGGTTGTGAGGTTCAGCTCCCTTAGCCTTTCCTCGTAACTCATTCCTCTCAGTTCCGGGACCAGTCTGGTGGCATACCTCTGAATCTTCTCTAACTTCGTCTTGTGTTTAACTAGGTATGGACTCCAGGGTGGAGCTGCATACTCCAGGATTGGTCTTACGTAAGTAGTATACAGGGTCCTGAACGATTCCTTACACAAGTTTCTAAAGGCAGTTCTTATATTGGCCAGTCTAGCATATGCCGCTGATGATATCCTTTTGATGTGGGCCTCTGGGGACAGGTTCTGTGTGATATCGACCCCCAGATCATTCTCTCTATTTGATTCTTGTAGGATTTCACCTCCCAGATGGTACATTGTGTTCAGCCTTCTGCTCCCTTCGCCTAATTTCATTACTTTACACTTTCCTGAGTTGAACTTTAGCAGCCATTTTCTAGACCATTCCTCCAGTTTGTCCAGGTCGTCCTGTAGTCTCTGTCTATCTTCATCTGGTTTGATTCTTCTCATAATTTTTGCATCGTCAGCAAACGTTGATTGAAATGAGTCTATACCCTCTGGAAGGTCGTTTACATATACTAGAAACAGGATGGGTCCGAGTACAGACCTCTGTGGGACTTCGCTGGTGACATCTCGCCACTCTGATGCCTCCCCCCTCACCGTTACTCGCTGTTTCCTATTGCTTAGATACTCCCTTATTCTCTGGAGCACCTTACCTTTTACTCCTGCCTGCTACTCCAACTCTTGTAACAGCCTTTTGTGAGGTACTGCGTCAAATGCTTTCTGACAGTCCAAGAAAATGCAGTCTGCCCACCCTTCTCTTTCCTGCCTAATTTGTGATGCTTGGTCATAGAATTCTATTAGGTCTGTGAGGCAAGATTTACCATCTCTGAACCCATGCTGGTGGTGTGTTACAAAGCTGTTTCCCTCCAGATGCTCTACGAGCCTTTTCCTCACAATCTTCTCCATCACCTTGCATGATATACAAGTTAGGGAAACTGGCCTGTAGTTCAGTGCCTCTTGCTTGTCACCCTTTTTGTAAATTGGGACTACATTAGCTGTCTTCCAGCTTTCTGGAAGGTCTCCCGTTTCCAGTGACCTGTTATACGCCATACAGAGTGGCACACATAGTGCTTCTGCACCTTCTTTTAGAATCCACGGTGAGATTCTGTCAGGCCTAACAGCCTTTGACACATTCAGCTCCAACAGATTCCTTTTGACCTCATCACTGGTGAGGTAAATTTCCTCCAAGGTTGTTCGGTTTGCCTCCTCATTTAGTGCAGGGACCTCTCCTTGTTCTATTGTGAAGACCTCCTGGAATCTCTTGTTGAGTTCTTCACACACCTCTTTATCGTTCTCTGTGTATCTGTTCTCCCCTTTTCTCAGTTTCATCACTTGTTCCTTCACTGCTGTTTTCCTCCTGATGTGGCTGTGGAGCAGTTTTGGTTGGGTCTTAGCTTTACTCGCGATGTCATTTTCATACTGCCTCTCTGCTTCCCTCCTCACTCTGATGTACTCATTTCTGGCCCTCTGGTATTTCTCCCTGCTCTCTGGTGTTCTGGTGTTCCTGTAGTTTCGCCATGTTCTTTTACTCACTTGCTTCGCTGCTGCACATTCCTGGTTGAACCACGGATTTTTCTGTTGCTTGTCATTTTTCCCTTTTTGGACTGGGATAAACCTGTCTGCAGCCTCCTGACACTTCTGAGTGACATAATCCATCATATCCTGTACTGTCTTTTCTCTGAGTTCTGTTTCCCATGGTATTCCCATTAGGAAGTTCCTCATCTCTTCTTATTTTCCTCTTCGGTAATTTAGTCTTTTTCCTTCCAATCCCATCATTAGATAGGTCATCCCTACTTCTACCAGATACTCAAAGATCAATACACTGTGGTCACTCATTCCTATGGGGGCTTCATATTTGACTTCCCTTATTTCTGAGCCATTTAAGGTGAAAATCAGGTCGTGTCTAGCTGGTTTGTCATTTCCTCTCATTCTTGTGGGCTCCTTGACATGTTGACTCAGAAAGTTCCTTGTACTCACTTCCAAAAGTTTAGATTTCCATGTGTCTTCTCCTCCATGTGGGTCCCCATTCTCCCAGTCTATCTTTCCATGGTTGAAATCGCCCATGATTAAGAGACTGGATCCATTCCTGCAGGCAACTGAAGCTGCTCTCTCTATTATGTTAATGGTAGCCATGTTGTTTCTGTCGAACTATTGTCTAGGTCTTCTGTCATTTAATGGAGGGTTGTAAATGACTGCCACTATTATCTTAGGTCCATCCATTGTCATAGTTCCTGTTATGTAATCTCTGAATCCATCACAGCCTGGAATTTCCATCTCTTCAAAGCTCCAGTCCTTCCTTATCAGCAGAGCCACTCCTCCTCCTCTCCCATCTCTCTCTTCCCTTACTATATAAAAGTCCTTTGGAAACACAGCATTTGTTATGACTCCTGACAATTTTGTTTCTGTGAGTCCTATTACATCTGGGTTTTCTACCTGCACCCTTTCTGCCAGTTCACTTGCTTTGTTGGTCATCCCATCGATGTTTGAGTACATTACCTTGAAGCTCACTTTCCTATGTTCATTTTCACCCACCCTCCCCACTAGTGCGGGAAGCTGTTCCATGGGCATTGCTGCTTGGGTAGGCTCATCCTCCGTTGGGGTAGTTACCAGGGGTTCTGAGGGAGGTGGGGGGGGGGGGGGGGAAGGAGGGGCATGGGGGAGGATGGCTTAGAACTGGGGTGGGGGATGGAGGACTTAGTTCGTGTCTGGGCCGGCTAGGGGCAGGAGGAAGACCAGGGGGTGGGAGGGAAGGGGGTACTCGAGGTAGGGAGGGAGGGTGAAATTGGGTGGAATGGTGGAACTCCCCACCTATAGGGTGGTGAGTTGGGATGTTGCAGTCCCCTCTGGGGTTCCCGGGGTGCTGGGTTGAGGTTCCACACTCCCCCCCCCCCCTCTGGGATTGCTGGGTTGGGGGTTGAGGTTCCCTTGCTCCTTTCCCTCTGCCTGCGCCTTTTCCTTGCATCTGCTGCCTGTATTACCTCTGTCCTGGTCATGTCCCTCTGAAGGAATACCTGTCTGTAATTCGTTACATATTTCAGTTTGCTCTTTTTTGTTAGTATGTCCTCTTTGATGCACTCGTTTTTGAGCACTACCTTGATCAACCGGTCTTTGTCTTTGTTGTACTGGCCAAACCAAAAAAAATTTTCTATGTCTGTTTCAGCCCCTTCCATACCTATCTCCTTTAGTATCCCTGCTACTGCAGCTTTGTCCTTAGACCTCCATTCTTCCCTTGTGGAACCCTCTTGTTCCTTAACACCTATCACTACTACAGCTCTTTTCCTTTCCAGTAACTGGCTCGTGCATCTAGCTGCCTCCTGTGAGGTTACTGCTTTCATTACAACTTCCTTGACTGTGGACATTGCTCCTGGGCTCTTCAACATTTCAGCAAAGGTGGCACCCATTGTAGGGGTCCCTGCCATTGCTGCATCTCCTGGTACCTGAGGGTTGGTCCCCTGGGCCTCAGTCTGAGGAGATACCTTTTTTAGGTTTGTTATCTCCTCTTGCGCTGCCTTTAGTTCATTGTGCAGTTTATTTATGAGTCCTCTCATGTCTTTCAGTTCCTCAATGATTTCCCTCCATGCGCGAACAGTCATCTCCATGGGTGGCCACTCATCCTGTTCCTCTCCTCCACCTATGTTCTGTTTTCTTACCATCATGCTTGATCCCTTTTCTTTTCACTAGCGTTTGTCATTCTACACTAACCCCAGTGTGTGTGTGGGGGGGGGGGGGGAGCAGGAGAGAGGGAGAGAGGGAAAGAAGGCGACAGAGATAGAGAGAGTGTGGGGAGTGGGAGTGGGGGGGAAAGTGTATTGGGTTAGTGAGATGGGGAGGGGGTAAGAGAGGGGGTGGATTATGAGTGAGGTCTTATCCCCTTTCCACGAAAGGTGTTAATCCTTTCTAGCCTGACTGGACGTTTGTGTATGTGTGTGTGTGTGTTTGTTTTTGTGTGTGCATGCGTGTGTGCTTGCAAACGTACGTGTGCATGCGTTCGTGCGTGTACTCACCTAATTGTGCTTGCGGGGGTTGAGCTCTGGCTCCTTGGTCATGCCTCTCAACCATCAATCAACAGGTAACACGTGTGTGCGTGCGTGTGTGCATGCTTGTGTTACGGGGGTCCCGTAAAGTCAACTTCTACCCAAAATGAGCCACTTCGAGATTTTAAATGTATATGATATACTGAACAAGAATTTGATAATATTTTACCTCACTCTGTACACCTGAAGAATTGACCAAAGAGGGGTACCTACCAGTCAGCCTCCCGCTCACATAACCATGTGAATAATTAAGATGGCTGGATGATGAAGTGCTACGTCGTCGTCTCCCACGTGGTGATTCACTAATCCAGTAGATTGATGATGGCGGTTCTTCTCTATCTAACACAAATCTCTGGAGTCAGTCACTGTATCGTTGCGTCTGTCGTGTTACAGTTCACCAATTCACTGTACCACTGATCACTTGACCCAATATGTAAACAAAGCCTCGTGGGCCCTCCCACGTGCCCTGTCTGGTGAATTCACTGCTTAACACAAAGTTCTAGTGATAGCACTGTATTTTTCTTTCCTATTCGCGGTGGTTATACACTTTGTGATACCCCTAGATCTGTGATCTGTCACTGTAGCCTTAATTAACCCAAGATGGGAAGGTGTGGGAGGGTTTCTGGTGACGACTACTTTCTCACCTATGTGCAAAAAACTAGTCCCAAATGAGACGTATATTTCTCGAGATTAGTTTGAGATAATTTAGCTTATATCCAAAGCTAAATTTTATACTAAATGAACACTGTACACCGTTAGATTGACACAAGAGACTGACACTTACCCGCCACTTCAACCCGTAAGTGCACAATAGGTGAGTTTATGAAGCAATCCGCGTTCTGTAGGCCTTGTTTGCGCTCCCACCGCTGTCAGGCGCCAGGTTTCCTCCGTGACACTAATGTTGTACTCTTTGATTACTTGCCACTTTGCACTACCAGACACAGTCACTCAAACATCTATTTCCTATCCGAAGGGTTACACATCCTAATACAGTTCCGCAATGGTTTTCCTCGGTATCAATCAGATACCAGATACCTTCTTCTATATGTCACAAGTTATGTATACTTTTTCGTGGAGCGCAGCAAAAACGTGCTTCTGCTCTACCCTGTAACCCGAGTGTGTCTGGTTGGTGTGGGGTGATGGTTGTGGTATGGAGGGAGTGAGGTGGTGGGCGTTCAGTGGTGAGCGTGGGGTGGTGGTAGTGGGTGTGGAGTGGTGGGTGTGGGGTGGTTGGTGTGGGGTGGCTGGAATAGGGTGGTGGGTGTGGGGTGATGGGTGTGGAGTGGTGGGTGTGGGGTGGCTGGAATAGGGTGGTGGGTGTGGGGTGATGGGTGTGGAGTGGTGGGTGTGGGGTGGCTGGAATAGGGTGGTGGGTGTGGGGTGATGGGTGTGGAGTGGTGAGTGTGGAGTGGTGAGTGTGGGGTGGTGGGTGTGGGGTGGCTGGAATAGGGTGGTGGGTGTGGGGTGATGGGTGTGGAGTGGTGGGTGTGGGGTGCGTGGGGTGGTGGTGGTGGGTGTGGGGTGGCTGGAGTAGGGTGGTGGGTGTGGGGTGGCTGGAGTAGGGTGGTGGGTGTGGGGTGGCTGGAGTAGGGTGGTGGGTGTGGGGTGGCTGGAGTAGGGTGGTGGGTGTGGGGTGATGGGTGTGGAGTGGTGGGTGTGGGGTGGTGGGTGTGGTGTGGCTGGAGTAGGGCGGTGGGTGTGGGGTGATGGGTGTGGAGTGGTGGGTGTGGGGTGGTGGGTGTGGGGTGGCTGGAATAGGGTGGTGGGTGTGGGATGATGGGTGTGGGGTGGTGGGTGTGGGGTAGCTGGAGTAGGGTGGTGGGTGTGGGGTGATGGGTGTGGAGTGGTGGGTGTGGGGTGGTGGGTGTGGGGTGGTGGGTGTGGGGTGGTTGGAGTAGGGTAGTAGGTGTGGGGTGGCTAGAGTAGGGTGGTGGGTGTGGGGTGGTGGGTGTGGGGTAATGGGTGTGGGGTGGTGGGTGTGGGGTGGTGGGTGTGGGGTGGCTGGAGTAGGGTGGTGGGCGTAGGGTGGTGGGTGTGGAGTGGTGGGTGTGGGGTGGTGGGTGTTATGGTGGTGGGTGTGGGGTGGCTGGAGTAGGGTGGTGGGCGTAGGGTGGTGGGTGTGGAGTGGTGGGTGTAGGTTGGTGGGTGTTATGGTGGTGGGTGTGGGGTGGCTGGAGTAGGGTGGTGGGTGTGGGGTGGCTGGAGTAGGGTGGTGGGCGTGGGGTGGTGGGTGTGGAGTGGTGGGTGTGGGGTGGTGGGCGTGGGGTGGTGGGTGTGGGGTGGTGGGTGTGGGGTGGTGGGTGTGGGGTGGTGGGTGTGGAGTGGTGGGTGTGGGGTGGTGGGCGTGGGGTGGTGGGTGTGGGGTGGTGGGCGTGGTGTGTGGGGTGGTGGGTGTGGAGTGGTGGGTGTGGGGTGGTGGGCGTGGGGTGGTGGGTGTGGGGTGGTGGGTGTGGAAGTGGCTGGATTCAGGGGGTGAGCTCTCTCTCTCTCTCTTCTTCTATATGTCTCTCGCTCTCTTTCTCTCTCTCACTCTCCCCTTTGTTGGTCTCCCATATATATATATATATATATATATATATATATATATATATATATATATATATATATATATATATATATATATATATATATATATATATATATATATATATATATTATTAAATATGACCGAAAAAGTAAGATTAATAATTCTAACACGAATTTTCTCAATCTTTCGTACATTTCTTTTCACTGTTGGAGGTAAATCAAAAATCAATTCTCCAAAATTCATATTTATTTCTAGTCTGACGCGACACGAGCGCGTTTCGTAAAACTTATTACATTTTCAAAGACTTTAGTTTACAAATACACAACTGAATAGAACTTACGCATCTCCGATTTTATATCTACATTTGAGTGAGGTGGATGGGGTGAGGTGGCATTAATAGGGTATTAATTTCATCAACACAAGACAGAACAAGAAGTGGCATTAATAGGGTATTAATTTCATCAACACAAGACAGAACACGAAACAATGGGTATTGAATAGAAGTGTTTGTAGAAAGCCTATTGGTCCATATTTCTTGATGCTTCTATATTGGAGCGGAGTCTTGAGGTGGGTAGAATATAGTTGTGCATTAATTGGCTGTTGATTGCTGGTGTTGACTTCTTGATGTGTAGTGCCTCGCAAACGTCAAGCCGCCTGCTATCGCTGTATCGATGATTTCTGTGTTGTTTACTAGGATTTCTCTGGCGATGGTTTGGTTGTGGGAAGAGATTATATGTTCCTTAATGGAGCCCTGTTGCTTATGCATCGTTAAACGCCTAGAAAGAGATGTTGTTGTCTTGCCTATATACTGGGTTTTTTGGAGCTTACAGTCCCCAAGAGGGCATTTGAAGGCATAGACGACGTTAGTCTCTTTTAAAGCGTTCTGTTTTGTGTCTGGAGAGTTTCTCATGAGTAGGCTGGCCGTTTTTCTGGTTTTATAGTAAATCGTCAGTTGTATCCTCTGATTTTTGTCTGTAGGGATAACGTTTCTATTAACAATATCTTTCAGGACCCTTTCCTCCGTTTTATGAGCTGTGGAAAAGAAGTTCCTGTAAAATAGTCTAATAGGGGGTATAGGTGTTGTGTTAGTTGTCTCTTCAGAGGTTGCATGGCGTTTCACTTTCCTTCTTATGATGTCTTCGACGAAACCATTGGAGAAGCCGTTGTTGACTAGGACCTGCCTTACCCTACTGAGTTCTTCGTCGACTTGCTTCCATTCTGAGCTGTGGCTGAGAGCACGGTCGACATATGCGTTAACAACACTCCTCTTGTGCCTGTCTGGGCAGTCGCTGTTGGCATTTAGGCACATTCCTATGTTCGTTTCCTTAGTGTAGACTGCAGTGTGGAAACCTCCGCTCTTTTCCATGACTGTTACATCTAGAAAGGGCAGCTTCCCATCCTTTTCCATCTCGTAAGTGAAACGCAGCACGGAACTCTGCTCAAATGCCTCCTTCAGCTCCTGCAGATGTCTGACATCAGGTACCTGTGTAAAAATGTCGTCAACATACCTGCAGTATATGGCCGGTTTCAAGTTCATGTCGACTAAGACTTGGGTTCTCCCCTAGGTGTCCTGTTTGCAAACTTCTACATGGGTACCATCGAGCAAAAAGTCTTAGTCGACATGAACTTGAAACTGGCCATATACTGCAGGTATGTTGACGACATTTTTACACAGGTACCTGATGTCAGACATCTGCAGGAGCTGAAGGAGGCATTTGAGCAGAGTTCCGTGCTGCGTTTCACTTACGAGATGGAAAAGGATGGGAAGCTGCCCTTTCTAGATGTAACAGTCATGGAAAAGAGCGGAGGTTTCCACACTGCAGTCTACACTAAGGAAACGAACATAGGAATGTGCCTAAATGCCAACAGCGACTGCCCAGACAGGTACAAGAGGAGTGTTGTTAACGCATATGTCGACCGTGCTCTCAGCCACAGCTCAGAATGGAAGCAAGTCGACGAAGAACTCAGTAGGGTAAGGCAGGTCCTAGTCAACAACGGCTTCTCCAATGGTTTCGTCGAAGACATCATAAGAAGGAAAGTGAAACGCCATGCATCCTCTGAAGAGACAACTAACACAACACCTATACCCCCTATTAGACTATTTTACAGGAACTTCTTTTCCACAGCTCATAAAACGGAGGAAAGGGTCCTGAAAGATATTGTTAATAGAAACGTTATCCCTACAGACAAAAATCAGAGGATACAACTGACGATTTACTATAAAACCAGAAAAACGGCCAGCCTACTCATGAGAAACTCTCCAGACACAAAACAGAACGCTTTAAAAGAGACTAACGTCGTCTATGCCTTCAAATGTCCTCTTGGGGACTGTAAGCTCAAAAAAAACCCAGTATATAGGCAAGACAACAACATCTCTTTCTAGGTGTTTAACGATGCATAAGCAACAGGGCTCCATTAAGGAACATATAATCTTTTCCCACAACCAAACCATCGCCAGAGAAATCCTAGTAAACAACACAGAAATCATCGATAGATACAGCGATAGCAGGCGGCTTGACGTTTGCGAGGCACTACACATCAAGAAGTCAACACCAGCAATCAACAGCCAATTAATGCACAACTATATTCTACCCACCTCAAGACTCCGCTCCAATATAGAAGCATCAAGAAATATGGACCAATAGGCTTTCTACAAACACTTCTATTCAATACCCATTGTTTCGTGTTCTGTCTTGTGTTGATGAAATTAATACCCTATTAATGTCACCTCTTGTTCTGTCTTGTGTTGATGAAATTAATACCCTATTAATGCCACCTCACCCCATCCACCTCACTCAAATGTAGATATAAAATCGGAGATGCGTAAGTTCTATTCAGTTGTGTATTTGTAAACTAAAGTCTTTGAAAATGTAATAAGTTTTACGAAACACGCTCGTGTCGCGTCAGACTAGAAATAAAAATGAATTTTGGAGAATTGATTTTTGATTTACCTCCAACAGTGAAAAGAAATGTACGAAAGATTGAGAAAATTCGTGTTAGAATTATTAATCTTACTTTTTCGGTCATATTTAATAATATATGTCTACAGGAAAGACTGCTACCAAAATATACTTATATATATATATATATATATATATATATATATATATATATATATATATATATATATATATATATATATATATATATATATATATATATATGCGAACAAACCTGAATGGTCCCCAGGACAATATGCAACTGAAAACTCACACCCCAGAAGTGACTCGAACCCATTGCTTCTGGGACTTGTTGCTTCTGGGAGTATGGGTTCGAGTCACTTCTGGGGTGTGAGTTTTCAGTTATATATATATATATAATATATATATATATATATATATATATATATATATATATATATATATATATATATATATATATATATATATATATATAAGGCCTATGGAGGAGAAAAAATGATAAACGTAGTCATATATAACCCACCACCATGATAAAAACAACATGGCCACCATTAACATAATAGAGAAAGCAGCTTCTGTTGCTAGCAGGAATGTATCTGGAATACTAATCATGAAAGACCTAAACCCACAGGAAGATAGATTGGGAGAACAGAGACCCCACAAGGAGGAGCAGATACATGGAGAGCTAAGCTGCTGGACATGGCAACAAGGAAATTTCTAAGCCAACACATCAAGGGACCGACAAGAATGAGAGGGGAAGATGAACCAGCCATGCTTGATCTGATATTTACCCTAAATGAGTGGGAGATAAGGGAAGTTAAGCTGGAAGCACCCTTGAGAATTAGTGATCACCGTGTATTGATCTTTGAGTACCTAGTAGAGCTAGGATTTATGTCCTCCCGAAAAGAACTAGGAAACAAAAGGCTGGCATACCGAAAGGGAAATTATAAGGAGATGAGAAGTTTCCTAAGAGATATACCATGGGATACAGAGCTCAGAGCTAAGTCTGTACAAGACATGATGGACTATGTCACCCAAAAGTGTCAGGAGGCAGTAAACAGGTTCATGTCAGCCCAAAAGGAAAAATCCGAGAGGCAAAACAAGAATCCATGGTTTAATATTGCATGTATGGAAGCAAAGGAACTGAACAAAAAGGCGTGGAGGAACTTCCGAAATAACAGAACACCAGGAATTCAGAGAGAGATACCAGAGAACCAAGAATGAGTATATTAGTGTGAGAAGAGAAGCAGAGAAAAATTATGAAAATGATGTAGCAAGCAAAGCCAAGACCTAATCAAAGCTATTCTACAGTCACATAAGGAGGAAAACCACAGTGAAAGAACAGGTAATAAAACCTAGAATAGGCGAGGACAGGTATACAGAGACTGACAAAGAGGTGTGTGAAGAACTCAACAAGAGGTTCCAGGAGGTCTTCACAATAGAATAGGTGAGGTCACTGCACTTGGAGAGGGTGGCAGTTAACCAACCGGCCTTGGAAGGGTTCGAAATTACGAGAGATGAGGTCAAGAGACACCTGTTAGATCTGGATGTGATAGGTGGCAAAAATTAAGCAAGAAAGAGAAGGCTGGGTGGACTGCATTTTCTTGGACTGTCGGAAAGCTTTTGACACAGTACCCTACAGGAGGCTGGTACATAAGCTTGAGAGACAGGCAGGAGTGACTGGTAAGGAGCTCCAGTGGATATGGGAGTACCTTAACAATAGGAATTAGAGAGTTACAGTGAGGGGTCAAATCTCAGATTGGCGTGAAGTCACCAGTGGAGTCCCACAGGGCTATCCACTCGATACTATCCTGTTTCTGATATACGTAAACGATCTCCCGGAAAGTATTTACTCATTCCCCTCAATGTTTGCTGACGATGCCAAAATTATGAGAAGGATTAAGACAGAGGAGGACTGCTTGAAGCTTCAAGAAGACCTAGACAAACTGAAGGAATGGTCGAGCAAATGGTTTTTAAAGTTTAACCCAAGCAAATGTAATGTAATGAAGATAGGTGTAGGGAGCAGGAGACCAGATATAAGGTATCATTTTGGAGATGAAATTCTTCAAGAGTCAGAGAGAGAGAGAGAGAGAGAGAGAGAAAGACTTGGGGGTAGATATCACGCCAGACCTGTCCCCTGAAGCCCAAATTAAAAGGATAACATCAGCGGCATACACTAGGATGACCAACATAAGAACGGCATTTAGCCGTTGTAATGAATCATTCAGAACTTTATATACCACTTATGTCAGACCAATCCTGGAGTATGCAGCTCCAGCATGGAGTTCATTTCTAGTCAAGCATGTGACTATACTGGAGAAGGTTCAAAGGTTTGCCACCAGACTAGTATCCAAGCAGAGAGATATGAGCTATGAGGAGAGACTACGGGAGTTAAACCTGACGTCGCTGGAAGACAGGAGAGTTAGGGGGGGACATGATTACCACGTATAAGATTCTCAAAGGAATTGAAAGGCTAGATAAGGACATGCTATTTAACACAAGGGGCACACGCCCTAAGGGACACAGGTGGAAATTGAGTGCCCAAATGAGCCACAGAGATATTTGAAAGAACTTTTTTAGTGTCAGAGTGGTTGACAAATGGAATGCATTAAGAAGTAATGTGGTGGAGGCAGACTCCAGACACCGTCTCAAGTGTAGATATGATAGAACCCAGTAGGCTCAGGAACCTGTGCACCAGTTGATTGACAGTTGAGAGGCGGGACCAAAGAGCCAGAGCTCAATCCCCGCAATTACAAATAGGTGAGTACACACACAAGCTCAACTACTCACACACATATGCAAACACACCGTTTGCACAGTTTCAAATGTAGATATGATAGAGGCCAATAGGTTCAGGAATCTGTATACCAGTTGATTGACAGTTGAGAGGCGGTACCAAAAAACAGCTCAACCCTACCAAGCACAACTAGGTGAGTACACACACATTATGTATTTGTTTCTAATTATGGCCTAATCCCATTCTCTGTAATCTATTTATGACAAGCTTATGTATTTATTAGCTTCTTGAACTAATGCAAATTTACAGCATATTCTGGTTGTTAATTTAGAGTTTTAATATTTGATGTGGGAATGTCCCACTCCAATCTTATTATTCTGTTTTAAGAATATTTGTGACCATTCTGCAATATTGTGATGAAAACTTTACGGTATAATCTAAGTTACTACTCATGAATTGAAAATATAATATTATAAATGTTATTAATATTGCTGCCGGATATAGTCAAGTATCCAGATACAGATGATGAGTCTCAATAATGTGGCTGAAGATATGATGACCAAACCACACATCACAAGATTGAGAAGAGACCACGTTTTGGTCCGTCCTGGACCATTATCATGTGTATGTGAGAACTGAAACGTGAGCATATATTTATGTATCCTGTCCTCGTGATCCATATACTTATGCATTGTTATAATTTCTTACGAATCTCTTTCGCAGAGTTATGAAGATCCACCTTTCTGAGCTGCTTTTTTCCCTTAACATAATAATTGTAATTTGTTAATAAGTGGCAAATACAGTAATAAGCTGTATTTGCCACTTATTTGTCCAGATTTGAAACTTATTGATGCATTCCTGAAGCTCTCAGGAATGCATCAGGCTTCTCTGTAACTCATAATATAACAATGTGTATCATCTGCAAATTTCCTTTATTGCTGTTTTCCTACATGACAATATTTGTTTTGTCAGTTACGAATAACGAAAGCCTCAAGACTGTAGTATCAAATATTGTTATTGATTCACTAGCCTTGCCTAACCAAATTTATACTACGTTTATGTTACGTCTTTGTTTATCATGCCCCTAATACAATATAAAATTTGTTCAGCTTTTTAATTAATTTTCCATGAGAAACAATATAGAAAGTTAGTGTCTTATATTTGTTTGAGTAAATTGACACTAATTTTCGAAGCTATGAACTGTTTTCCATTGATCATTTCGGTTTAAACATAATTTGACATTCATTTGCTCTAACTTATTTGAGCATCCACGACCATTTATCAGCTTTCAAGTTATATTTTTATATTTATTATCCTCACATTTCTCGCTTCGGTGGTGTCTGTCTCCCGTCCCCCTTGCAGGAACCCACCCCCCAGCCTGGCCTCGCTGCGGTCACTAGTTCGTAATGAGGCAGAGAATCCCATGTGTTTAGACCTCTGCTCACGTTATTCCACTGGGAATAGGCCACCAGTTCGCACAATCTCACAGCATGACAATGGCGGGTCACCTCCACACTCTGACGGGACTGGGAAAAAGAGAGAGAGAGAGAGAAAGAGGGAGAGAGAGAGAGAGAGAGAGAGAGAGGGAGAGAGAGAGAGAGGGAGAGAGAGAGAGAGGGAGAGAGAGAGAGAGGGAGAGAGAGAGAGAGGGAGAGAGAGAGAGAGAGAGAGAGAGAGAGAGAGAGAGAGAGAGAGAGAGAGAGAGAGAGAGAGGGAGAGAGAGAGAGGGAGAGAGAGAGAGGGAGAGAGAGAGAGGGAGAGAGAGAGAGAGGGAGAGAGAGAGAGAGGGAGAGAGAGAGGGAGAGAGAGAGAGAGAGAGAGAGAGAGAGAGAGAGAGAGAGAGAGAGAGAGAGAGAGAGAGACAGACAGACAGACAGACAGACAGACAGACAGACAGACAGACAGACAGACAGACAGACAGACAGACAGACAGACAGACAGACAGAGAAAAGTAACACAGAGAGAAAGAGAGAGAGTCTGTACAGTTGCCGTCTGTTTAATTCCGGTGATCGTTGATGATAGGATACCGAAAGAATGAGATGTTGGAAATTTCCAACACTAATACAACACTGTTGTATTATTATTAATTATTACTAAATCCACTAATCATTGTAGTAATTACAATTAACCAAACGTAGAGTTCACATGTACTAATAATTACATCTGTACAATAAGGCTAGAATTCTTACGTCACCAGACGCCAGTATTGCGTCAGATTCCATTATAATAAACACAACTATATCCAGTGTGTCTGAGAATTGAGTTTGATTCTCTATAAAACAACGGTGTTCTGTGTGATAATTATTTACAGATAAACTGATCCCCAACTAATGCCAAATAGAGCGTTTATAGTTATAACTGTTATCTGGTAATAAATTTAACGTCACGCGTGAATGCCCTGGGGAGACTTTAATTCATCTCCATTGCTCGTTTACCATCGTAAAACGGGCAAATAATAATATTTAACTCCTCTGAATAATAAACCCGTCCTTATCCGAGCATTTCAATCACAACTGCGAGAGATGATATTATTCGTAGTTAATAATTTGTGTATCAAAGGCGGGACGCGGAGCGGGCAGAGAGAGACGCCATTACCCAAGCTGCCGGGGTGGACGCCAACAAGAGCGGAAGACGAAAGTCGCCACTGTGAGGTGTGAAGAACAGTTGCAGACAACAACTTAGCTGGTGTCAGTGTCACTTTATACGCCGTGTTGAATTGTCAAGAGAATTAACTTGACATTCAGCCAGGAACCTGTTAATTTGTTCCGTGTAGCACAACGTGACCGGCCAGAGGAGCGCGTCAACATCTAAGCTAGGCTCGACACCACGTGTTCGTTACTACGACGCCTGAACCTAGGACGCGAACTTCGGCAAGCTTTAACTTACACAGTGCCCTATTAGCTAAGTACCCTTATTCCTGTTGGATGCATCATTTAGGATAGGATATAGCTGGGTAGCTTGTCGTCACGCAGAGCGACTATAAAAAACCACAGGTTATTATCTGTCTCCATTCTCTAATTTAATTTTCTTGAACATAGATGTTTAGCAACTTAATATGTTGCTACTGAATATATTTTGATTTGCAGCGTGTGTGAAGAATTCCCCGAGCTGTCATTTCCCGTGTTAATCATCTCCCAGTGTTCCATGATGAGTTCAGGAGATTCCGAGGATGAGTCATAACTGATGTCTTGGAAAACGTCTTCAAGCTAAGACCCTTTTCCGTATTCCTTAAATTACATTATCTGTAATACATTATTCTTGCGGATCACTGTTTTCTGGATTAACATGTGTTTATTATAATTATTAATTTCTCATGTTCATAATCTATGTTCTTATTGGTGACAAATACAATGATTCTATAATTGGTCATAGGATTAGATTATTGCATAATGAACTGGTGCACGAACCACACTAGTTCCTGGACATATATGAAGTTCCAGTAATAACCCCCCAATGTAGGTGTTTGAGGCTTTGATTCAGTTAAATTATACAGCCCATTAATTATATAAGTGATCATATTCTCTAGTATTTTATCCATAGTTACTGGTTCATCTAGGAATTTTCTAATCATCATATTTTATTAGTTTCCCTCTTTACTATAAAAGCGGGTGGTCCTTCGTAATAGAATTTCATTACATTAATATTTAAATCGAGTCAAGCCCCAAATGTCCCACATTATGGTCCTTATCGAACCGGATAAACATAAATTATAATTATAAATACTAATTAGTAATAACTAATCCTTGTGTGATGTAATCTAGACTAACCATTTAATTAATTGTGTCAGCCAACAGCGTAACATATAAGTTATTCTAAATCACACCAATTCATTGCTACTTTCACCTCATGTATAAGGTAGCACTAGTGGGACACAGTTAATTGCCCACAACACTTAGGCCTACACTTCATACTGAAGTAAGAATCTTTAGGTCACCAGGAGCAACAGCTCATAACTTTTATATTTTTTCACTTGTGTGTGCACCCTTATAAAAACAAAAAACCCAAAAATACAGCACAATTATATTCACCTTACTGCACCACAATAATCTTTACCAATTTTATTAGGTAGAATTTAGGCTGAGATTGTGCTGAATTTGGTACAAGCCCAGACTAAATAAATTTATAGTTCTTAGGTAGGAATTATCACGACTAGACTTAAGCTAGTCAGTAGTGTATGTATTATACTATTTGTGCTGACCCTATCCAGGGTGGGATTAAAATTTGAGATAACTCTGATTGGAGTGTCTCCATTATATTTCTCTTGTACTCATTATTTGTGTATCTATTTTGTGTACTGCTGGATGATCCCCATTACCTCTAATGGTGATATAGAAGAGCTAACCGGACGAGAACTAATGGTGAAGTTCAGACAGTGCACAAAATATCTAGCTACTTGTTGTTAGGTAGGTACATTTAACCTCAAGTGAGGTAGAGTATAAATTAGCCACATTAAATTAGGCTACATTTAATGTTACTTGTCAACTAATGAACAAGTACCCAAGCTTCATTAGTAATACTCATACTAATCCTATGAAGTTTGGACCCAAGCCCAACATAGCGACTCCTGAACAATTAAGGAGAACCTATATTAGCCTTAAAGGTCATTTGACCAGACTAATTAACAAGACTGAGGGCTTATCTAAAGATACTCCCATTGACTCTTATCACTTAGAGACTTCAGTAAAAGTAGCTGAACTGAAATTTGATCAAGTTAGATCTACCAGTCAGTCTTATATTACTCTACTGAATACCACAGAAACTGATCCTGAGGAAGTAAGTCAAATTGTAGAAGATATCTCCCAGTATGAAGATGAGACTCAAGATAAACTTTACATGCTATCTAAACTAGCCAAACAATCTGGATACAATACCAGTAACACAGGGTCTCAATTCAGTAACCAACTACCAGAGGTTCGTTTACCTACTTTAGACTTACCTACATTTTCAGGATTAGATACAGAAAATTGGGACAATTTTTGGACTTCATTTGAAGTTCATATACATAAGAAACCGTCTCTTGACAAGGTTTCTAAATTCTCATACCTACTTAGTCTTCTCAAAGGAGAGGCTAAAAAGGTCATACATAACCTAACTCTCGACGAGAGTAATTATGAGGAAGCTATAAAACTTTTGAAGTTGAACTATTGCAACAAAGAGTTGAGTATAGCTACCCTCTATTACCAATTGCTAGATCTGAATGCACCAAATAGTAGACCAGAGTCACTTCAAAGCTTCAGACTAGAAGTAGAGTCTCTAGTAAAGGCCTTAGGTACTAAAGTTGATATACCAGCTTCAGAATGGTCAATCAAGTTACTTTTGCAGAGGAAATTACCTCGAAATGTCTTAACAGAGCTCTGCTCACACTATAATACCGAGTTTCTCACTCTTGACCAAATATTCGAGGGACTGAGAATAACGGTTAACAGGTTGAAGACCCATGATAAAATTAAACCTGAGTCTAAACCAATTAATACTGACACTTCAGTCAAACCCAAACCGACTTTGAATAAGTCTAGTAAATATAAAACCAAGACTACTCCATCCACTGGGAAAAGAAGTGAAAATGTAGGTACTTATTCGGTGTCTCCTTCTGAGATAACCAATGACTTGTCTGCTAAAGAGACCAAGTCAAACAAGGAGAGAAGGTGTCTGTTCTGTAATCAAGGACATGCCACCTACCAATGCTCTGTTTATCCTACTTATAATACTAGGATTAAAAGGTTGCAAGAAATACACAAGTGCACCAAGTGCATGGGCTCTCATGATCCCAAAAAATGTGTAGTGCAGCTACGTTCCTGCAACAGATGCAACCAAGGTGTACATCACAACGCCTTATGTAGAAAATCTTCTACACCAACCATGACCACTGGGGAGAATTCCACGAATTCTACCACAGTGCAATATTGCAAAGTGCATCAAGAAATAAATGTACTTGCTACTGAATCAGGCAATAATACCACTCTGCCTACAGCTCAACTTAGACTAATAAACCGGAGATCTAGAGTTAACACTAGAGGTCTTTTTGATCAAGGATCACAGAAAACCTTCATTACACAACAGTTAATAGAGCAGTTAAATTTAAAACCTGCCAAAAGTGTGAGGTTAAATATTTCTGGTTTCTTGACGAATAGTGGACCTCGTGAATACCAAGTAGTTGAGGTATTAGTGAGACTTGGATCTTCTACTAGTCCAATACAAGCGGTAGTGGTAGATAAACTTCCTACAGACCTGCAGGTCACAGGGTTAGCTCGCACTGCGAGACATCTTAAACGAAACCGCATGAGGCTAGCAGATTACAAAATAAATTCTGACTGCCTCACTGATGTTGGAATACTCATTGGCGCGGATCATTATTACAAATTTATAACTGGATGCACCAGACAACACGGAATGAATTTGTTGTCATATGCTGGAGGCAAATTGCTTAGTGGACCGGTGCTTTTCCGACAAAATCCAGCGTCAACAAACCAACAATCTAATAACATAATAGTGGTGTGACTAGGCTTGGAACAGTCACCCCTACGTTTCAGAGAAATATCTGAAGATATTGAGTCTGATCCACCTGTACATCGTTTGTGGGATTTAGACACTTTAGGTATTATCCCTGAACAACCAAGCCCTGATGATATGTGGACTTACCAGCAATATCTGGATACAGTTGTCTAAGAAAATAAACAATACTGGGTAAGACTCCCATGGAAGTTGAATCATCCACAACTTCCAGTTAATTATTTTATGGCAGCCTCACAATTGCAGTCTCAATTAGCACGACTACAGAAGCAGCCAGACAAACTGAACATGTATCATCAACTCATCCAACAACAACTTAACAGTAAATTTATTGAAGTTGTTGATAACGATGACCGAAAATTAGGTCATTATTTACCTCATCACGCTGTGGTGAAAGACTCATTGACAACACGTATTCGTATTGTCTTTAACTGTAGTGCTAAAGTAAAGCCAAGCAGTGTGTCTTTAAATGAATGTCTCCAAACGGGACCTAGCCTAACACAAAGGCTACATGATGTGCTGTTACGATTTTGCACTGGTATTTTCGCCTATACTGCTGATATCAGCAAAGCTTTCCTCCGAGTAGGTTTGCAGGAGGAAGATCGTAACTACACAAAGTTCCTCTGGATTAAGGACCCACTGGATCCTAACAGTGAGATCATCACATATCGTTTTGCCTCAGTATTATTCGGAGCTACGTCCTCACCGTTTCTTTTGCAAGCAACATTAGACACACATTTGAGGAAGTCAAATAGCCCTTATAAGGCAGACATTAGCGACAACTTGTATGTCGACAATTTCCAGGGAACTACTAATGATCAAACTAATTTGGTAGAAATCTACCATGAGGCTAACCGTGAGCTATTAGGAGCCAATATGCCACTACAGTCATGGGTCTCAAATAATGAATTACTAAACCAGGTAATCGAGAAAGAATTTTCAGGTTATCAGGTACCCAATCAATTAATGGTTCTAGGCGTGGATTGGAACACTAGTACTGACGAGATGAATGTCAAGTCAGTACAAACCGATAACTCAACCCTTACCATGAGAACATTGCTCTCGTTTGTCAGTCAACCATTTGACCCTTTAGGCTTACTTAGTCCTATATTAATAAGGGGCAAACTCCTAATGCAGGAGTGCTGGCAGAAACATATGGGATGGGATGATCCGTTACCAAGTGAGTTACAAGCAAAATGGCAGATACTCTCAACGGATTTTAATCAGTTAGGTATTTTGAAATTTCCTCGTAATGCTTCAGGACCAAACTTGCCCACAAATTTGCACGTTTTCTGCGATGCCTCTGGCAAAGAATATGGCGCTGTAGCCTACTTAGTTAATAGTGCACAATCAATTTTGCTCACATGTAAAGCAAGAGTTGCTCCCATTAAGACGAGATCTTTACCTCCAATGGAGTTGACTGCATTGCTGGTGAGAGTGAGATTGGCTCATTGCCTGACAAAGACACTCAATAATATCCACTTTGGTGAGATTGTAGTGTGGTCAGACAACGAGGCAGTCTTACAATGGGTAAGAAACAACAACAACAAGACTCCCTACGTCAGTAATCGTGTTAGGGAAATTCATGAGTTATCTGCTGGATATAAATTTAGACATGTTCCTACTAAGGACAATCCTGCAGATTATTTATCTCGAGGATTAACGATAAAACAACTTATCAAGTCTTCGCTGTGGTTCAATGGACCTTCATGGCTTGTTGGTGGTCAGTGGCCCAAACAAAAGCCACAAGTCATAGTGACCAATATCACCACTCCCATGAAAGAACCAGAACCTCAACGAATTTTAGCCATTGATCCTCACAATTATTCTAACTTAAGTAAGTTATTAAGAGTGACTGCACATGTGTTTGACTTTCTTGCTAAGATAGGAATTCGACATAAGTTTCCCAATCCTATCCTCTACTGGATCAAACGTGCACAACAAGAGACATATGGAAGCGAATATGAAAATCTTCCAGATAAATTAACTAAGTCTCTAGGTATCTGTTATGATGCCAACACTCATAATATACTAAGATGTGGAGGACGTTTGCTTCATGCAAAAATTGATCTGGACACAAAGAATCCAATTCTTTTACCGCGTCACCACATCATCACTAAACTTCTTGTTTTACATCACCATCAATATGGTACTTTACATGGTGGAGTGTTAGATACTCTCACCGACCTTAGACAAAAGTACTGGCTTCCTCAAGGTCGTCAGACAGTCAAGTCAATAATTAAATTCTGTGTAATCTGTAAAAGATACGATGCTAGAGTATGTCCTTACCCAGGACCACCTCCACTCCCTGAAGAAAGAGTGGTTCATCTTCATCCTTTTGAAACCACTGGTGTTGATTACACAGGAGCCTTACTTCTCACTGGCAACCCAGACAAGATACCAGTGAAAGCATACATTTGTCTCTTTACGTGTGCTACAACCAGAGGCGTACATTTAGAAGTGACTTCAGATATGAGTGCTGAAGCCTTCCTCCAGGCCTTCCGCAGATTTGCTGCTCGCAGATCTTGTCCCAAATTAATGATATCGGACAATGGTTCCAATTTTGTGGCAGGAGAAGCCTGTCTGCGAGAAGTCTGGAATCACCCAGAAGTACAGTCAGTCCTGCAGAGACGACAATGTCACTGGAAATTTATAGCACCAAGAGCCCCTTGGCAAGGTGGGTTCTATGAGCGAATGATAGGCACAGTGAAGAAGTGTTTAAGAAAAACTTTACACAGACAAAAGGTCAGTTACTCCGAACTCCAAACCATTGTTGTGGAAATCGAGGCGCGAGTCAATAACCGCCCATTAACTTACCTGTCTTATGATTTCACCCAGAGAGAGCCTCTGAGTCCCTCACACTTGATACATGGAGGTCTACTGAGCCCTCTCATCCCTTTAGCTGAAGAGGACCCCGTAGACCCGTCACATGTAACCTGAGGTGACTTGGTGGAAAGCTACCAACATCTCTCAAGGGTTATTAACAGGTGGAATGAGGTGTGGACTCGAGAGTACCTCACAGCTCTACGAGAGTACCACTACGGAGCTTCGAGTCCTTACAATAAAATACAGCTTAAACCAGGGGACCCAGTGCTAGTCGACAGTGATGGACCAAGGTCAGAATGGCCCATAGGCAAAATTGTTGCCATTCATCCAGATCATCAAGGTGTCCTGAGAGTAGTGAAAGTTTTATGCCGAGGCAACACTACTCTAAAAACTTTAGAGAAGCTGGTTCCTCTCGAATTGGCCGAACGAGAGTATCAACCAGAACTAGCTTCCCCAGTAGTTTCCGAGGACAGTAATTCTGATCCTCCGAGCAACCGCCCCACTAGAGCTGCTGCTCAACAATGTAAGTGGAAACTGCAAGCCTATTACAGCTCTGACCAAGTCTAAATCCCTTTACATCCAGTTTAAGCAACCATGATGATACTGTGGTGTGATGTCAAGTAACAAACCATTTCAAGTCACTATGACCCAGGACATTCTCATCACCGTAGATTCTGTTGTTTGAATTGTGTGATTTAAATCTTTAATTGTTGTATAGGCTATAAATAACATTATTTATCTAGAGTACCTGAGAGTTTGCAGACTTTGAGATTTTGTAACATACCCATTACATGTCATAGCGACACCAGTCTCAGAGTTTATTGTAAGCTTTCTTAATTATCAACTTTAGGTAATTCTTAATAACATGTTCCATTTAACATGAAATCAGCAAGACTTAAGTTTCTTGTATGTCCTTGACAAATACGGGACATTCGTTATGTGTGTACTAACATGCTAACGTACTAATATACTAATGTTAATATTAACTTCGGGATGGGTGTGTCAGTACTTCACATTACACTGCGACCCTAAAATTCTCCCCCCAGAGTTATGTTGGAAATTTCCAACACTAATACAACACTGTTGTATTATTATTAATTATTACTAAATCCACTAATCATTGTAGTAATTAAAATTAACCAAACGTAGAGTTCACATGTACTAATAATTACATCTGTACAATAAGGCTAGAATTCTTACGTCACCAGACGCCAGTATTGCGTCAGATTCCATTATAATAAACACAACTGTATCCAGTGTGTCTGAGAATTGAGTTTGATTCTCTATAAAACAACGGTGTTCTGTGTGATAATTATTTACAGATAAACTGATCCCCAACTAATGCCAAATAGAGCGTTTATAGTTATAACTGTTATCTTGTAATAAATTTAACGTCACGCGTGAATGCCCTGGAGAGACTTTAATTCATCTCCATTGCTCGTTTACCATCGTAAAACGGGCAAATAATAATATTTAACTCCTCTGAATAATAAACCCGTCCTTATCCGAGCATTTCAATCACAACTGCGAGAGATGATATTAGTCGTAGTTAATAATTTGTGTATCAAAGGCGGGACGCGGAGCGGGGAGAGAGAGACGCCATTACCCAAGCCACCGGGGTAGACGTCAACAAGAGCGGAAGACGAAAGTCGCCACTGTGAGGTGTGAAGAACAGTTGCAGACAACAACTTAGCTGGTGTCAGTGTCACTTTATATGCCGTGTTGAATTGTCAAGAGATTCTTGAACTTGAGAGAACTTGACATTCAGCCAGGAACCTGTTAATTTGTTCCGTGTAGCACAACGTGACCGGCCAGAGGAGCGCGTCAACATCTAAGCTAGGCTCGACACCACGTGTTCGTTACTACGACGCCTGAACCTAGGACGCGAACTTCGGCAAGCCTTAACTTACACAGTGCCCTATTAGCTAAGAACCCTTATTCCTGTTTGATGCATCATTTAGGATAGGATATAGCTGGGTAGCTTGTCGTCACGCAGAGCGACTATAAAAAACCACAGGTTATTATCTGTCTCCATTCTCTAATTTAATTTTCTTGAACATAGATGTTTAGCAACTTAATATGTTGCTACTGAATATATTTTGATTTGCAGCGTGTGTGAAGAATTCCCCGAGCTGTCATTTCCCGTGTTAATCATCTGCCAGTGTTCCATGATGAGTTCAGGAGATTCCGAGGATGAGTCATAACTGATGTCTTGGAAAACGTCTTCAAGCTAAGACCCTTTTCCGTATTCCTTAAATTATATTATCTGTAATACATTATTCTTGCGGATCACTGTTTTCTGGATTAACATGTGTTTATTATAATTATTAATTTCTCATGTTCATAATCTATGTTCTTATTGGTGACAAATACAATGATTCTATAATTGGTCATTGGATTAGATTATTGCATAATGAACTGGTGCACGAACCACACTAGTTCCTGGACATATATGAAGTTCCAGTAATAACCCCCCAATGTAGGTGTTTGAGGCTTTGATTCAGTTAAATTATACAGCCCATTAATTATATAAGTGATCATATTCTCTAGTATTTTATCCATAGTTACTGGTTCATCTAGGAATTTTCTAATCATCATATTTTATTAGTTTCCGTCTTTACTATAAAAGCGGGTGGTCCTTCGTAATAGAATTTCATTACATTAATATTTAAATGAATAGAGTCAAGCCCCAAATGTCCCACATGAGATGTGTTTTTTGTATTAGTGATCTATGAATTCTGTATGAACTGGTGGGGTCTAGAGTGTGAAGCAGATTTCTTAATGTTGCACCTGAAGCACGAGCCTGAGTCACCTCGCATATCTCCAAACTTCCACTGAGAATCCTGAAGCATTCACCGTCTCACTGTGATCAGCCAAGTAAATTCAACACAACATGGTTTTGTTCATAATAAATCCTAGAGAAAGTCAGTAGGAGACATGCATTCGAACCGTGTAGTTCATATGTAGACATGTAGTTTGTATTCGAACCTATGCACTGGGTATTCCCAAGCAAATGCTCTAGACCACAGCACCCCGATATGGTCAAAAGCATTGCAACCTGGGATATTCTTGAGATTATCTTGAGATGATTTCACGGCTTTAAGAGTCCCCGCGGCCCGGTCCTCGACCAGGCCTCCACCCCCAGGAAGCAGCCCGTGACAGCTGACTAACACCCAGGTACCTATTTTACTGCTAGGTAACAGGGGCATAGGGTGAAAGAAACTCTGCCCATTGTTTCTCGCCGGCGCCCGGGATCGAACCCGGGACCACAGGATCACAAGTCCAGTGTGCTGTCTGCTCGGCCGACCGGCTCCCGGATTCAAATAATTCCTCTATGGTTTCTGAGGCTTCTACTGAAGCCTAGTCAGGGTTTCATGCAATGCCCCCATACGACGAGAAGCGTAAGAGGTAGAATTCTTTGACTACATACAAGCCAGATTGCATGAGGGCATTGTCTGAAACCATGATTAGACTTCAGTGGAAGCCCCAGGATCCCTAGAGGATTCATTTGAGTCCCAGGAAGCACTGTTTTTCTTCATATCATGGAGTAGTGGTCCAGAGTATTTGCCTGGGAGTACCTAGCACCTGCGTTTGAATCCTTCTTATGGTTCCTACTGATTTTGTCATTGATACATGACGTTAATATTGTTTGTTTGGGCAATAAATATTTCCTTACACTCCTGCTAAGTTTTTTGGAAATGGTAACCAGCTATTCAGACAAAGTACTTAGAGTACAGTATTCATTGAATCCTCTAAAACTTGAGATAAATTGCCACATGGAAGACTGGCAAGGAAATTTTAATCACATGTAATAAATGGTTGAAAACTAGAAAGGTCAAAACAAAGGGTAATAGAAAGGAAGCTAAGGTTCGTTCCAAATAAAAATTAATCTTACTGAAGAAATGTGAGGAGTGGGATACTGCAAGGTTCCAGCCTGTGGCCAGCCCATTTTGTCATAAATGTCAATGACATAGATGAGAATTCATAAAAAAATCACATTAATGTGATGTATCAATGAGAAAATCAATTGGAGCTAAGACCACTACACCATGTCGTGGTGTAGGCACTAAGGCACTGCTTTGGAGTACCCGAAGCATAAGTTCGAATCCTCGTCATTGCTCCTACTGATTTTCTCATAGATGAGAATATTACAACCCCACATCTGCAGATAACATTAAGATTTACTGTAAAGTAGCAAGTGAATATGATACTTAAACCTTACAAAGAGATCTACATGAACTCCACTAATGGTCGTAAGACTGGCAAATGCTTTTAATATAAAACATTCATACCCTTGCATGTGTACCATAACAATACACAAAACTACCTAATCAAAAACATTACCGTCCAGCAGATTGATGAAGAAAAGTAGCTCACGGGCTACACAGCGAAATATTTCAAAACAACTTTTTCAATTAAATTTCTCTTCTTACAGTAATATACACTATTATTCATTGATCACAAGAAAATTAACACAACATTCTTTGTTAACATCATTTGCCTGTAGTCACATGAAGTTGGTGTGGTCACATAAACTAATGATAAAAAATAGCTATGAACTCTACAGGCATAAGTATATTCATCAATCTCTAATGAATCAAAATTAATATTTATCATCAGTTTATATGATTACATCAGCTCCACTACGGGCTCATTATATCCCGTACTACTTGCAATTTTTGTTGTGAGTAGCTAAACATATAACAAGAAGTATCTCCACATTTTCACGAAACTACTTAAAAAAAAATTGGCATATTATGGGTATAATACTATGTTTGTGTGCATGTGTGTGCACACAAACATAGTATTATACCCATATCCGCTACAAGCTCTGCTTGTAGAGCAGAGGACGATCACAAAACACTGTTTATAGGTATGTGGAAAAAAAACCCCACAGTAAAATTGGAAAAGGAATGTAGAAATGTTTTCGACTGGTCAAGGTCTTTCTCAGTCTCAAAGTCTCATTGAGTCTGACCTAATCAGTCAATGTTAAAATATTCTTAATGTTAGTTCTGATATGTACAAACTAGACCCGTATGTAAGCTTCAATTTTGCAAAACAGTTTATGTGGAGGGAACCACATTCAAAGCCCTGTAACGGGGGGGGGGGGGGGGAATAACTCTTTTTCAGTCCATTATTCCACCCCCAGTTAACTAATCTAGCGGGAGGGTGGGGGAAATGGCTCTCTCTTGTCCATTATTCCCCCCCCCCTCCCCCCCCCCCCAAGTCAGCTAGTCTAAAGTTCCCCCTAGAGTCCCTACTGCAGCCTCTCTAGTTCAACACCTTGTGACCTAGGTATTTGATTACCTAGGTATCACGACCACAAGGCATTGTAACCTGATCAGCTACCCGTGATTCAAGAGAACTCTAGAACAGTTCACTGCCACGAACGAATCAGAGCAACGAAAGGAAAAAAATGAATAAAACGGTAATTAGTGAGGGTTTGGGGTGAGGGAGGAGGGAGGAGTGTGGTCAGGTGAAAGAGAGTGTGGGAGAGAAGGTACGGAGATGAATAGGATGTAGTGGTAGGGGTAGATAGGTAGAAGTAGTAAATTAGATAGTAGAACTAGAAGGTAGACTGCAACCATCCATTCAAGACCATTATATACAAGACAAGGAATGGAACTTGTCGGTATCACAAAATTCTCAAATATGTACCAACAGGTCATTATTAGCATGATTTAACTGGAATCGTGTTCCAGGCATGATTCTCTTAGTTACTAACTCGAGTTTGCCATATATCAGAAATTCCAAGGACTCGGGAACACAATTAAAGTCAAATTAAGAGTAAGTGGATCAATTATTTATTTAGCATGATAATTATCAGAATTCAAGCAATCGAACTGAAGGTTCATTATTAATGTACCAAGTGAGTCAATACACCAGATTCGAGACCACTACGACTGGCTGCCCCCCTTCCGCTGATAGTCACACAACACTAGTAAACACGACTACCGTTACCTTTCATGTTCAACTCACCAAGTGTCTGCCTATAGCTGGATAGAGAGAGGGGGGGGGGTGTGACTGTAGTTGACAGAGACTGTCCCGCCCCGTCCGGCTGACAGCCTCTCGGTTCTGCTCTGCTGGCTGTTCTCCTGTCTTCTGTCTCTTTCTGTCTATCTTTCTAGTGTACAGTACCATGGGTATTTATTGGCGACCAACTAGCTAACTCCGCCCACAAGTAGATAGCCCCCAGGCACTCTACCAAGCCACACCCTAAATTGGCGACATGTTTGAGTCACCCCCGGCTAGCCGCCTGCAATTATGAGATTAGCAGAGACCAGGTCAACTTCCCGCGACCTGACCTTGCTCACTTGGTGATCATTAACTCGTAGAGGTGAGAGTTTCTTAATTACTAGAAGCCGCCAACCTGACGCCTCTCGAAATCTTGTCTGTGACACCTGTTCTATATATATATTAAATACAAAACACCTTTACGGTGTTACAGCCCCACCAGAGGGAGCATTTCATATCTAAGGCAGAGCTGGGACCTGATTGGTGGACGGTGACCATGTGCGGCTTCCCTGTGCACACCAGGGAGCAGACAGATGGGGCCTCGTAGCCTGGTGGATAGCGCGCAGGACTCGTAATTCTGTGGCGCGGGTTCGATTCCCGCACGAGGCAGAAACAAATGGGCAAAGTTTCTTTCACCCTAAGTGCCCCTGTTACCTAGCAGTAAATAGGTACCTGGGAGTTAGTCAGCTGTCACGGACTGCTTCCTGGGGTGTGTGTGGTGTGAAAAAAAAAAGTAGTTAGTAAACAGTTGATTGACAGTTGAGAGGCGGGCCGAAAGAGCAAAGCTCAACCCCCGCAAAAACACAACTAGTAAACACAGAGACAACCGCACCGGAACCAGCATCTGACTTGATACTGCACCCACAAGTAATTGGAATAGCGATTGATTGATGAAGATTAAGCTCCCCAAGAGGTGGCACGGGCATAGATAGCCCATAAATACTCATCTTCTGACTGATTTACATCTTGGGACCTCACCAGTTTTCATTCTACTTCCCCCTGAGAAGCCTAGCATCGCTTCAGCTACCCCCACAGAAGACTACAACTCAAGGTTGAAATTGAAATTGAAATTGAAATAAGTTTATTGAGGTAAAATACACACAAAGGGATGAGGTAGCTCAAGCTATTCTCACCCCATTCAGTACAACGTGTTAATATATACATAGACACACATCACAAATAAACATATTGCCAAACATTCTGAGAGGTAAACATATACATTTCCTCCTTCACAAGTAGTATGGTATCAGACGTACACACAAATACTTTTATGACCTAGGTATACTGTATAGACAATTTGCAAGACACCTGCAGATAATTCAACAAAATATTACAATCTTGGTGCAAAATTCTTATATCTCTCAAGAATATCATCAACCTTTCCGTTGTGACACATCCAGGCTATTTGTTCAGGAACATGAGCTCTTGATTCCATTCTTAACTCATATGTGGTCGGCCACAATTAACCCCTAGGCGACCGCCTCCATACTGATGCAGTGAGTAATCGTTCCTGTACGGTAGTAGTACAAAATGATGCCATGCACATCATCCTGGGTTGTCCTAGAACTGTCAGAATTGTTAACATGAAAAAAGGAACTAAGATTACCTTCTATTTACGAGGGAATAGTTCTACTTAATACTATGTTTTGTGCCATTTTTTATATATATAATGAACCCCCTCCAGCTCTATTCAAATTAAATTGAGATCCATTTTGAACAATTCTGACTGTTCACTCAATCCGCAGCAAAAAGCTCCTTTCAGTGTGTGGCTCAGTTGTTGTGCCTATAATCTTATGAAACTGAATGTGTTTCTGATAAAACTGTGAACTGTGAACAGTTCTGATAAAACTGTTCATTATATTCCCCCTTGGAAAGATGTGCAGGTCTCTATACATTATTCACCCATCAGTGTAAAACAAATGTATAACACTGAAGCTATGAGATGTATAATACTAGAAGCTATTGACTGTCATCTTCAAAATCTAAACCAACTGAATCCTGTGCCTTTACTGATGGTTCTGTGCAGTTAGGCACTGGTAGAACAGGTTGTGCATGTGTACTATATAAAGGGAATGAAATGATCATGTCTAGTACACAGAGACTGAACGACTGGGCAAGCACGAAACAGACTGAGCTATTGGGTATTTATCTTGCCACTGGGCACCTTTAATTCGTTAGGGAGTGAGTTCCGTAGACTAGGTCCCATAGAATTTGTTATTTGCATAGTGTTTGCACAGATTTAGTTTGATTCTGGGAATATCAAACAGTTATTTATTTCTAGTGTGGTGATTATGGATTATATTACATCTGTCAAGGAAAAGTTTCGGATCAAGATTTGCATTTAGGAACACTGTTTTGTACATGTAAGTAGCACAGGAGAATGTATGGAGTGAGTGTATGTTTAGCATGTTTAGGGATTTAAACAGAGGGGCTGTGTGTTGTCTGAAAATAGAGCGAGTTATTGTTCTGATAGCAGATATTTGCTGAGAGATGATCGGCTTTAGGTAATTTGCAGTAGTTGAACCCTGTGCATAGATACTGTATGTAGGATAGGCATAGATTAGCACGTAGTATAATGAGAGGAGAGCCGAGTGGGGAGCATAATATCTGATTTTAGTGACTATACCGACAGTTTTTGAGACTTTTCTGGCTATGTGTTGTATGTGGGTACATAAAATGGGTCTCTTACATATGTATAGGCCTGGGAACTTTCTATCATTTTTATTGCTGATGTTAACATTATATATATGAAAGTTGAATTTCATTTGATGATTTGCTTCTAAATAAAATGTAGTAGGTCTTTTCAATGTTTAGTGTGAGTTTGTTGGCTGACATATATGAGTGGACTTTTTTAATTCGCTATTTACAACATTATTTAGTGTTTGTGGGTTGGGGTCTGAGTAGATGAAGGAAGTATCGGCCGCAAACAGTATAGGTTTAAGAATGTTTGAGACATTAGGCAGATCATTGATGTATATAAGAAATAAGAGAGGTCCGAAGATGCTGCTCTGTGGCACTCCTTCAGTTACTGGTAGAGTTGGGGAGGCTATATCATTGATGGCTACATATTGGAGTTTGCAAGGGACGAGTAGATACGTCTGATCTTCCCTAAAGGCACGAGTGTGGCGGACAAGATTGTGGAGCAAGAAACTGAGCGAGGTGTACCCACCCGGCCCTGCAGGCGTGCTACGTCCACATGTCAACTCCCCATATGTGTACGTTTCTATAGAGAAACAGCATGTTGTGAAAGCTCTTCTGCAAGGGGAAATAGGTGATGTAAAGCTCTCCCTTCTAGATAATCCATCACGAAACATGAAGATAGTCTACAGGTACAGTCAGGGGTATCCACTAGACTGGGCCTATGAATTAGACAGGGTACACAAAGCAAGAAGATTGAACAAGAATGGCAAGCCTACCGATCAAATAGTCATAGTCTGGAAGACTGAATGAACCGCCACCTGACAAGTATTGGTTTGCTGGGTTGTATGCGTGCCGCAGCACGTTCAGGGTGTGGGAGCCAGACCCTGTGGAGTGTTACAAGTGCTGTGGCAGTGGCCAAATTGCTGAATACTGCTGGTGCCCCAAACCCAAGTGTGCTTTCTGTTCCGGTTATCATGCACTGAAGGACTGTCAGTATAAGAAGACCAGACACCAAAGAAAGCAGGAACAGGAGCAACAGAACACTGTAACAGAAGCAGGGCAACAACCTGAAATTGTGGCTCCGTCTAAACCGCCGCCGAAGTGTCTCAGATGTTGTACAGAAGGAGTAACCATCTGGCACTCAGACTGTACCAAACGGCCAGCTTCCCTTGGCACAAGGAGCAAGTGCCCGAGACTCAACAAGTGCCTACTGATGCCTGCTCTAGGACTGTTGACCCACCCTATAGTGACAGTACCAGCAACGCCCCTGACAACACACAACAGGCCAGGACAACAGTTGAAGGACAGTTGGCAGCCTTGCAAGCACAGGTAGTAGAACTGGCCGAAATTATACAGACGCTACGTCGGGCTCCTTCACAAGAGATACAACAGCCTCCACACTGCTGTGTCGCAGTCGTGGCCCGCGCTGGTAAAGGTACCTGTGGTGGTGGTGATGGCGGCAGAGAGGAGAGCGACAACAGAGGCGGTGGCGGAGCCGTCGTCAGTCAATTCAGTGATGACAACAGTGATAGTGACACAAAAACATTAACTGGAAAAGGAAGTCGATCCGCACCAGCATATATTAAAATTATTAACAAACTTAACAAAAGCGTTCGAGTCAAGTACCAGATTGAAAATGATAATATACTGCTTGACAGCGCTTATGCCATGCAACTTACAGTGAACATTCACTGTTGTAATCCACAAGTTAGTAGGAATTATTAGCTAGAGGATCATTACTACAACACTTAACGAATGATGATTGGAGGTACATGTAAGTAGACAGACTATGGATCACATATCTAAGAAAGGTCAATGGATTAAGACCGAAGCTGTTTAGCCAAATTAATAATTCCTGGAAAGAGGAATTATTCTTCGTCAGGCTTCTAGGATCAAGGTTACCGCTCTAGGGATAAGGTTAATCGGATTATACCTTCCTTGAGAGGCGGGGTGAAATGTTTGAGGCCATGGCTGACTGGAGTCAGTCTTGTTGTGGGAGTTGAACTGGCAAGTCCTCCGAGGTCATCGTTTGCGGCAGCAGCGAAGTGTAGCAGACAGCTATGCGAGAACCTGATGTGATCTTAGTGACGAAGTTAAGTCTGCAGTATGTGAGTATTGAATGAAAGACTAACCGGGTGTGGAGCGTTGTAGTAATCATTCCGTATTAGGGACTTAGGCGGAAGTTACGAGTGTGGGTGGTGATCGCGGAGGTCAAGTGGTCTATGGGTATTGGAAGTGTATTGACCTAATAGAGTATGTTAATATGTATTTATTTGTCAGAGTCTATTCTTTGTAATTAAATGACAAAACCCGACGGCCTTTAAATACCTTCCATATGTTCATTCATTGTGTTCCAGTACAAACCGAGTGGTACGCCTCAAGGGTCTGGTGTGTGTAGGAGTATAGGTGGTAGTAACGGTTGCTGAGGCAAGGTGTTATGTGTTGTGTATTCGCTGTGTTCGGAATGAACCGGGGTTCAGCGTCACGACATCACTCATGGACCATCCCGAGTTTCTCAGTGATCGAGAGATTGATGACATCACCAGATGTTACTGACGACACCAAACACCAGGTAGGTGCGGCTCTTTACGTCGTAGAGTCACTAATTAACACATTGTTAAGGACAACAATGGGACCACCAGTCCTACGGAGGAACAACACCAAGACGATGGCTGCTGTTGACACAAGGACCATTAGGTCTCTCAGTTCGAACATTCGTAGCATCAACAAAAGACTGATCTAATTGCACATGTTACCAGTAACAACATAGATATAATTGCTATACAGAAGCCCTACACGTCCAACATGATCTATCTTGAGGTTATCTTGAGATAAATTCAGGGCTTAGTGTCCCAGCGACCCAGTCCTCGACCAGGCCTCCACCCCTAGGAAGCAGTCCATGACGGCTGATTAACTCCTGGAGACCTATTTACTGCTAGGTAACACGAGCATCAGGGTGAAAGAAACTCTGCCTATTGTTTCTCTCCGGCACACGGGATCGAACCCGGGACCACAGGATCACACGTACAGTGTTCTGTTCACTCAGCCACCGGCTCCCCGATAAACAAAACAAAACAAAATATTTGTTTTGTTTAATGTTGTTTTGATAAACAAAACCCCACCAAAGATCAGACGGTATGCATCCTATACTAACAGTAACGCCACAGGCCTATTATCATACATCAGAAGTGATTTACCGCACACTCTTGTGAGCACGTCACACAATATACACACACAGTACCATCACTTTCATGTACAAACTGCAGCAGGCCACTTCTCATTCCTCAACGTATATGCCAGAAGCCAGAAACTCAATGTAACATTGCTCCCAGATCTAGACAATCATGGGACAATATACATGGGAGATTTTAATGCTAGACATATTACGCTGGGAGACATTACTAACAACAATAATGGATGCAAATTTATCAAACATGTTTATGACAACAGACTAACTGTGTATACTACGGATACCTAAACTCATTTATTGGGAGGATTTCCCAATTTCCCAATTTTTATGCAGTTTCTGCTTCCTATGAGGTACAGTGTGATGTACCTAATAGACATCAGAGACGGAAAATGAATATTCCATATGGTTTGCATAACCACTTTATTATTTGTATGACAAACTGGTATCAAGATTACACAATAACGAATGTAGAAGCCTTCTCCAGAGATCTCGTTGATACGATTACTACCTACTACGACACATGGATGTGTTGGGGAACAAGCCGTAAGCCTAGCAGGGTTTTTTTTTTTTTTTTTACATGCAAGCATGCAAGGTAAAGACAATAAATACAATAAAATGTCACAGAAAACAAAAACAAATATAGAAGCCACCGGCCAGAAGGACCGACAGCACAGGACAATAATTAGCAAAAATGGAGGAACACGTGAGAAACACAGCATACATCAAGACAAATTATAAAACAATAACAATAACAAACAAGCAAATAATGTAAGCAAATAAACAAAACTTAGGAATAATATAAAACAAAACAAACAAGCACCGGCCGGAAGGACCGACAACAAAACACATCATAATGTATAAAATGAAACATAACACAAGACAATGCACACACAAACAAATCATAAATATAAACAAAAATAAAATTAAAAAGAAAACGCAATACAACATGGTAATACATGAAGAGAATACACGCTCTGCAAAACACCGGCCCCTCCATAAACAAAGGGAGAGGCACGGGCACAGAAGACAGCAGGGCAAACAAAACGCCAGAGGGGCACACAACACTACAAATAGCAAAAAAACAGGGAATCTGCGGACATACTTGCACGGGAACAAGACCCGTAGGAATCGCACATTGAACGCCTCCCAACGTGACCACCCCTAAGGGTCTCGTTCCCCCACCGGGGACGCCATGTCATCCGGAACCCTAGCAACAAACACCCGTAAGCAGGGGACCCAAATGGTATCACTACTGACGCGAGTAACTGCCACAATCCTCCACAACATGAGAACACCCCCACCATGAAATTCCCCCGGCTCGTCATTCAGCAGTAACTCAGCAATCGCCGACCAGTGACCCGGCGGCATCACCGACGCCGGCAACACGTCCCCCAGGTCCCCAATTCGTACCCTCACAGGAGGGGGCTGGACATAGGACACCACCACCGGGGCACCAGCGGCCACGGGCACACCACCAGACGACTGCAGGGAACCAGGGCGGCGCGCATCCTTCCTTAATGTCACAACCAGGCCACGCCCAGCACCAGCAACCACACCATCCCTGGGAGCGGGAGTCACCACTTCCCACTGCGGAGAGTCCCCAGGCGGAGAAGGAACGAAAGGCACCCCTCGAGACCCGGGCACCAGCGTCAGCAGGCACATGAACCTCTGCCACCACCAACTGTGGAGACAGCGACACATCCGGTTCCACACCGTCAACTCCCAAGGACCCACAGTCACCGAATTCCCCAACATCGGCCCAGGCAGACGACGAACGCCTGGAACGCTTGGGCTCCAGTCGGAGATCGTCAGAGCCGGAAGTGCACCCAGAAACACGGGTCCCACCAGCCGGACGAACCGACGCCCGACGCAGAACGGCAGCAGCCTCTACCACAAGGGGAACCGGCCCACACACAGCAGGAGGCTCCGCAGCCACCCCAGCACCAAGCACATCTGGGACCCGAGGCGAGAACACAGGGCCAGGCGCAGCAGCCGAAGATGAGGGAGAAGATGGCGGCGCGTCACAATGATCACCAGGAAGGCCTTCAGGAGCAGCGGAGACAGCAACAGGAGCACGTAGACCATCCGATGGCACTACAAGACCCGGAGGAGAGTCTGCAACAACCGGAGGAACGTCCGGCGATGTATGGGGAGCAGCATCCGCTAACTGAACGCTCACCTCTTCATCCCCAGAGACCTCCTCCAGAGGGAGCGGTGGGAAATCCTCTTCCCGTAACAAGTTGACCGGAGCAACCAGATCCGCAGTGCATCCGGCAGCCTGATGCCCCAACATGCCACACCGGAAACAAGTACGGGGTTGCCGGGCATAATACACCCGCACGTAGTACCCTAAAAGTCGGACAAAGGATGGAATGTCCGACCTCAGGTGCATCCTGAGGGTACGAATGTTCGTCTTCACTCCCGCATATTTCTCCCACATAAGATAGCTTGTGCATCCTCACACTGATGACGGAGCCAAATCTCTGGAAGAAACGCCAGAGAAGGGACTCAGGGAATTCCATGGGGGCCCCATGGATGCTCACATACGTCACGGCACCACTCCGATCAGAAATGGCCACAGAACCAGTGCCATCCAACAACTTCAAGGTACGGCCCTCGTACCGCCGGAGAAATCCACGGTACACCTCTCACCCACAAACTTGATGATCACCCGGCGAGCAGTCACCAGCTCAACCCCGTAGACCTCCTCGACCGGGACTTGTAGCACGTCACACATGACCTGCTCTACGAGAGGATACCATGCACGTACGGCAGGTAAACTCCAACCCCACGGAGTTTACCCTCTCGACAGCGGGAAGATGACCGCTCATCGCAAAAGCGCCACGTCTACACCAGTCAGGGACAGCAGGGAGGGTAGAGACACCCACACCCCCTGCTGGCGAAAATGGCAACCTCCCCAAACTACCGGAGCGGTCAGACGACACGTCTTCACCCTACGGCAGCTCAGGTGGGACTCCTCCAGCCTAGCAGAAGTGGACAACACCTGCCACTACCCAAGTGGGTCCTTGGCCCCGTTTTTGTTAAAGAACATGAACGAGTAAAGCAACTTGGAGATACATACAAACGAATCAAAGCACAAGGTGACTTGCATGCATTTCTTGTCGCAAATAGAGAGGTGAGAGACATGAGCAACGTTATACGTAATAAACATTGGGAAGAGTTCCTACAAAGTATAAATGAGCAAACAACACTTGTTGAAGTTTGGGAAATGATACGTAAAATCTCTAGAAGCAACCCAACCAAACCACTGCACCACAGCACACTAGAACAAGCAAACATTCTCCTTCATCAATGGGCACTAACATCAAGCAACAACTCACTCCCAATTAACAGCATAAACTTAACACACGCCCCAACAAACAACGAACCATCAATTTTGCCTGTACAGCTATCGACGTGTCGGACCTTAATGTTGTAACTGAATGGGAATTAAATCATGCACTAAAGAAGGGCAAATCAACTGCTCCTGGAGAGGACGGTATTACTTACAGTTTACTAAGATTAGTCTCACAAGTACCAGGTAATCCACATTTAGTGTTGTGCAGAATGAGTTTAAGTGAAGGAGTATTACCTGATGATTGGACAAAGAGTGTCATTGTTCCCATCCCCAAACCACACAGATAATTATAGACTCATATCTCTAACATCGTGTGTTTGTAAAGTGTTTGAACGCATTGTTCTTAACTGACTCGTGTATTGCATACAGGGGCACCTGTCACCCCAACTGTTTGAATTTATGCCTGGGCTCAGTACACAACACTTTTGCTGAATACTTCGCTCATATTGAAGCTTCCCCCTCAAGCAGTCTTCATCGACCTAGCTGCAGCTTTTGATACAGCAAACAGAGAAATCATACTAGAACAGCTTGCTGGGCTGGGAATACAAGGAAAATTACTGAAATGGATAAAGGGCTAATTTGTCTAATCGAACAGCATATGTTTTGTTTAATGGTGTTAAAAGCACAGAGAGCAAACACTTTGAACTGGGAACTCCACAAGGAGGGGTCCTCAGCTCCTTGTTGCTCAACGTTCTGATGCATAAACTTATTAAAGATCTTCCAACTAATAATGAAGACACTCATTTGTTATGCTGATGATATATGTTTACAGGCTGCCTCTGAGCCTAGAATGCAAGTTCTGCTCGATGCTTTTGCTACTAGAGTTGAGGAATGTGGCCTCCTTATCTCTGTACAGAAAACTCGTGCCCTCATTCCGTGTGATATTCCACCAGCCAATTATCATATAGACATGCGAGCACATGAGAACTGCAAGTCTTACAGATACCTTGGTGTCCGCATTAACGACCCTGGGTACCTTTCTTCTCTCAAGAAGAGACTCTGGGAAAGATTAAAGCCCTTGCGGGTCCTTGTTGGTGTCAATCATGGACTTAACGTGAGACTTGCTAGAATGTTTTATGTATCATTTATACGCTCTGTGATTGACTACAATGCTCTACATCTCACACTGTACACAGACAGAGCTGAAATCTCTTGAAACCATGCAAAATGAAGCTATACGTCTCATCCTTGGGGCTCCAAAATCCCCGAGAATAGTTAATATGAGAGCACAGTTAAAACTACCTACATAAGTGAGAATTTTGTCTATTAGCACAGTTTTCGGCGTGAAGACATTGAGTAAATCTCGGCAACACATGAAGTTTCAAACTAAACTTCCTAATATGCTACACTCACCTAAGGTTTATAGAAGAGCGAAATCTGATTATGCATTTTGGTTCTACAAGGTAGCCAATTCCATCAAAATATTAAATATGTACCCAACTCAATTAATGATTAATCAACCAATTATTTCATGGGATAACTGGGATCTGTCAGTTGATTTTGTAAATGAACCCAAGATAGTGTACACTTTACATTATTAAAACAGTTAATACTGAAAAACATCACCGAGAGTACTCAGGGTATAGGTAACGATGTGTATCAGTGCTACACCGACGGTTCTGTAGAAGGTGGACGATGTACCAGATGCGCATGCGCATATATTTGAATAATCTTCTCTCGTACATACAACAATTTAGCGCGTCAATGACTGGGCAAGTACAACTCAAACCGAACTTGCAGGCATACACCTTGCCACTGAATTTTTAAAAGACAAAGGCAGTGGAATTATATACTGTGACTCGCAGAGTGCACTTCTGGCATTGAACGCACATAGTAGTAACACCCAGAAAATAGTCAGTGATATTCGAATGAATGTTTTAGCTGCTAAAGAAAACAGATTTGAAATTAAATTCCTTTGGATACCATCATATGTTGGCATCTCAAGGCATGACACTGTTATTATGCTTGCAAAGACAGCCTGCAGAAAACCAGTAAGTAATTATCAAAAGAAGGCACCAAACCGGGAAGGCTATGTAGCACCATCAAATACGCAAAATAGTCAGAGGGCGCTAAATATCACCAAGGATGCCAATACGAGAACAAAAACGCATAAGGCGAACGATATCAAAAGTATCCGAGTCACCAAGAATTCTATCGAGGGACAGGTGACCGCGAGGGGCGGTCGGAAAGCAAGACACACGCTCGTCCTGGAAGTCAGGACATTCAAGAAGGACATGCACGACCGTAAGAGGGACAATGCAACTAGGACAATAAGGAGCAGGGCGGCGCTCCATCAAGTGACCATGGGTTAAGCGAGTATGGCCAATACGCAACCTCGCCAGAGCAGTTTCCCACCGCCGGTTACGGTGGAAGGAGGACGGCCACGAGGAAACACAACATTTAAGAGTACGTAGCTTGTTACCAGTAACAGACAACCAAGAAGCCTGCCAACGGGTAAGAACTGAGGAATGGATAACTGGGTAAAAGTCGGAATACAGAATGCCTTTACGAGAGATGGGACAAGAGCGGACAGCCTCCTTAGCGGCAGCATCCGCACGCTCATTTAAAGACACACCAATATGGCTGGGAACCCAACAAAACTCAACCGACTTAAATTTACTGTGAACGAGAAACAGCCAATGCTGGATCTCGACAACTACTGGATGAACCGGATTAAAGGACCCGAGAGCCATGAGGGCACTACGAGAGTCAACAACAACCACAAAGGAGGACTGACAACGAGAAAGCAGGAGACGAAGAGCATAGAGAATAGCATAAAGTTCTGCTGTAAAGATGCTAGTCTCCGGAGGCAAGCGACACATATAAGTGCGATCAGGAAAAACAACAGAGTAGCCAACACCGTCCGCTGACTTAGACCCATCGGTGAAGACAGAAACGGAGCGGGAGTGAGAAGAAAAGTGCTCGAGGAAAAGGCGTTTTAGAACCGTAGGAGGGGTAAAAGCTTTAGTGATACGGGTCAAGGAAGTACAAAACCGCGGAAGAGGGACCCTCCACGGGGGCAAAGAAGGAACAACACGAGGAGAAACACCAGAAATATGAACGGAGAGAGAATCCTGTAGGCGAGATAACCGGACAGAAAGAGGGAGGTGGTGAAGAGGAACAGGAACCGCAGGAGGGGTAAAAGTTAAAGCACGACAGAGGCGAGAGGAAGGATGTTGCAAGGACCGCGCAAGATAGCGAAGACAGTAGCGATCACGGCGGTCCTGGAGAGACAGGAAGCCAGTGTCAACATACAAGCTAAGGATGGGAGTCGAACGAAAGGCACCAGAACTGAGGCGCAACCCAGTATGGTGCAAAGCATCAAGACGGCGAAGAGTAGAAGGAGAAGCAGACGAGTAAGCAGGGCAACCATAATCGAGCTTAGACAGGACGAGAGAGGAATGTAAAGCAAGGAGAGTGCGCCTATCTGCCCCCCAAGAAGTATGGGACAAGACCCGAAGGAGGGTAAGGGCCTTAGAGCACTCAACACGGAGGTAAGAGATATGGGGAGACCAAGACAAACGAGTGTCAAGGAATAACCCCAAAAGCTTCGCGGAATCTTTGTATTCAAGGGGATGACCATAAAGCGACAAAGAGGGACGAAGAACAACCCGTTTCCGCGTAAAAGTCATGGCACAAGTCTTAGAAGTAGAGAACTTGAAGCCATGACCCGTGGCCCAAGACGACACGGCATCAATTGCAAGTTGAAGCCGGCGTTGAAGGAGAGGCGAATCATCACCCTGACAACAAAGGGTAAGATCATCGACATAGAGAGCGGAGAAGACACCAGAAGGAAGAGAGGAAAGAAGACCATTGAGGGCAACAAGAAAAAGAGTAGTGCTCAGAACACTACCCTGGGGCACACCTTCGTATTGCTGAAAAGAGGGAGAGAGAGCGGTACCAAGGCGCACCCGAAAGGAACGACGAGAGAGGAAGCTGCGGAGAAAGAGAGGGAGATGACCACGAAGGCCAAAAGAATGAAGTTGAGAGAGGATATGATAACGCCAAGTGGTGTCGTAAGCCTTTTCTAGGTCAAAAAGGACGGCAACAACGGAGGTCTTCGCAGCAAAAGCAGTACGAATATAGACCTCCAAGTTCACCAGGACATCTGTCGTGCTGCGGCACTTGCGGAAACCAAATTGAGAAGGGGAGAGGAGGTGATGGTGTTCCAGGAACCACATCAGACGAACGTTAACCATACGTTCAAAGAGTTTGCAGACACAACTTGTGAGAGCAATAGGGCGAAAGTCCTTAGGGGAAGTACCCAGAGACCCCGGTTTGCGAACAGGGAGGACAACGGCATCGAGCCAGTCCTCAGGGACTGACGACGACTCCCAGATCCGATTATACAGACTCAGTAAATACTGAGACGTGCCCGAAGGGAGATGGCGAAGCATCTCATAATGAATACCATCGGAGCCCGCCGCCGTAGAACCGCAGAGGGCCAGGGCAGAACGAAGTTCAGAGAGAGAGAAGGGATCATTATAGGGAAGCTGAAGATGAGTGCAGAAATCTAAAGGACGAGACTCAAGGACAGGTTTACGAAGAAGGAAAGATTGGGGAAGATGAAGACCAGAGCTAACAGAAGAAAAATGGGAACCCAGTTCGGAAGCGACCTGCAACGGGTCCGCCACAAGAGCATCATGGAGGTGAAGGACCGGTGAAACATCGGGAACGAACTTACCCGCTATCTTGCGGATACGCTTCCAGATCTGGGCCAGAGGGGTCTCGGACGTAATTGATGAGACATAAGATGCCCAACATTCACGTTTAGCCGTACGGATGGCCCTACGGGCCACCGCACTCGCTTTCCGAAAGAAAAGAAAAGAATCGGTCGTCTGCCTACGGCGGTGCCTCTTCCAGGCTGCACGCTTACAGCGGACAGCCCGAGCACAGTCCGCATTCCACCAGGGAACGCACTTCCGTGGACCCCGAGAGGAAGAGCGAGGAATAGAGCGGAGGGCAGCGTTGAAGACAGTGTCATGAAAAAGGAGGAGAGCGCGAGAGAGAGGCAGAAGGGAGAGGTCAGGGAGAGCAGCACTGAGGGTAAATAGGGTCCAGTCTGCCTTAGCAAACTGCCACCTAGGGAAAGAGAGGGAAGGGCGAAAAGAGAAAAAGGAAACAAGGATGGGGAAATGATCACTTCCATGGAGGTCATCAAGAACCTGCCACGTGAAATCTAAGTAAAGAGAAGAAGAGCAGAGAGAAAGATCAAGACAAGAAAGGGTGCGAGTCCGAGAGTCCAAATGAGTGGGCTCACCAGAATTCAGAAGAGACAGGGAAGAAGAGAGGAGAAACGGCTCAAGGAGGCGACCCCGGGTATTCGTCAGAACGTCACCCCAAAGAGAATGACGACAATTGAAGTCACCCAGCAGGAGCACAGGCTCCGGCAAGGAGTCCAGGAGGTGTTTCAAATCAGGAAGAGAGAGCGGGACACTCGGGGGGAGATAAATGGAACAAACTGTGTACCATTTCCCCACAAAGATACGAGCAGCAGAACAATGGAGAGGCGAAGGAAAAAGTAAAGGAACAAAGGGAACATCAGCCCGAATCAAAAGAGCAGAAGAATTAGAAGCCCCAGCAATGGCTGGGGGGGGGGGGAGAGAAAGGAATAGCCACGAAAACGACCAGGACGAGCACCAAGCATTGGCTCCTGGAGACAGACACAAAGGGGCGAAAACCGCGAAATCAGAAGTTGGAGTTCGAGGAAATTGGCGTAATAACCTCGAACGTTCCATTGAAGAACGGACAACGACGAGAAGAGAAAGGACAAAAACAGAGAACAAGGAAGAAACAAAGGCGAAAGAACAACAGAGCACGTTAAAGAATATCAGGGTCGGGATCAGGGTCAGCAAAGTCAGGGTTAGGGGGCATGGGTAAACTGAGCAAAGACGGAGGGAAGGAAACGGGAGAACAGAGCAGAGGTGGGCGGGCAGGGTCTGGAGGAGGAGGAGGAAGAGGAGGAGACAACGGAGAGGAGCCGTCAAGGACAGCAGCAGGAGGAGGGGGAGTAGAAAGAGGGGAGCGCACCCCAGCAAGAGCAGCAACCGAAAGGGAAGCAGGGGCCAGAGAAACCTCCATAGCAGGAACAGGGGGCGCAAGCACTGAAACGGGAGGGGAAGGAGCAACAGAGCCAGAAGGAGGAGCTGAGGAAGAAAGCGAAGCCTTCTTACCCGCCGGGGAAGAGGAAGGAGAGGAGCCAGGCTTACGCTTCTGACTTAAAGAGACCGGTGTCCCAGCAACTACGTACCGGGCAACGGATTCCAGTGTCTCAACAGGAGAAGCCGAACGAGAGCACACACGACGGCCGTTAGGAGAGCGATGGACATCCGCCCGCACCGACAGGCGGTGGGGAGAGCCAATAGATGGAGGAAGAGGATGGGAAGAAGGATCGGAGGGGGACGAGGAAGAAGACACAGAAGACACGACAGACCGGGTAGAAGGAAGGGGAACCCCAGACAGAGGACCAGGAGGAGGATTCTTCGGGAGAGAACCCAAAGGAACAGAGGAGGGGGCAGTGGGCGCATCAGGGTCCAAGGCCCGGAAACGGTTGTGAGTCTGAGGAAGGCGGGAAGGACGAGGAGAGGAAGAGCGCAACACGCGAGCATAAGAGATATTAGCATAAGGCGGGAGCCGGCGAACCTGGCGCCTCGCCTCAGGAAAAGATAAACGCTCCCGGTGCTTCAGGTTGAGGACGGCTGCCTCAAGCTTGTAATGGACACACGCACGGGAGAAGGTAGGATGGGCCTCACCGCAGTTGAGGCAACGAGCCTGGGGAGAAGTGCACTCCGACTTAGAGTGACCTTCGCCACCACACAAAGGACAGAGAGAGACAGTCCCGGAGCAGCGGAGGGCACCATGCCCAAACCTCCAGCACTTGTTGCAGAGCCGAGGAGAAGGAATGTACTCCTGGACAGAGCACCTGGCACCAGCAAGAATGACAGAGGGTGGAAGGGTCCTACCATCAAAGGTAATCTTCACAACCCGGAGGGGTTGACGGCGACTACCACGAGGGGGACGAGTAAACGTGTCCACCTGGAGAATAGAATGGCCCTGGGCAGCGAGGATATGGCGAATATCGTCGTGGCAGTCGCGCAGGTCCCGAACACCGGTTGCAACATGGGGCGGGAGCAAAATAGTGCCAACACTGGCATTCAATTGAGCGTTCTTCGAGACCCGAACGGGGGTCTCGCCAAGGCAGGATAAGGCAGCCAAGCGGGAAGCAGCATCCTGAGAAGGAGCAGCAACGACACGTGTACCGAGACGAGTGGGGTTGAAAGTAATGGAGGCATCCACGGAATCAATGAGATGTCGATGAAGGGAGAAATCGTCAGGAGGCGCAGAATCAAGAGGGAGGAGATCAAAATATTTGGCCCACGAAGCGGGACCAAACAAGGCTTGATAGGTAGCAGAACTGGAAGGAATCGAGCGAGGGCGGCCGTGACGAGAACGGCGGTGAGAACCCCCAGAGAGAGAGGGGTTAAAAGGCGCAGTAGTTACAACTAGAGAAGGAGCCGCGCCAGGGGACGAGGTAGTCACCACTGGGGGCTCGGGGCTCGACCCAACCACAGAGGAGGGAGGGGAGCCAGGGGAAGGAGTCAGAGAGGCCAAAGGAGGAGCAAGGTCGGGGTCCAATGCAGCGGAGGCTACAGAGCCCGGTCTTCCAATACGGACCGACTCGGGGGCTTGGTCGCCCACCCCACGAGCCTGAAAAGGTAAGCCAGAAGCAGCCGAAACAGGGGTTATCATCTTGACGAAATTAAGAATTCACTCACGAATGAGCCCCCACACCCACCATGGAGCCACAATTAGAGGCAGGACACCCAACAAGAAGCTATCGCCGATCTTGTCGGGGCCTCCTAGGGGTGCGTCGTGAGTATACGCCCCACAAACGCCACCTTAAGAAACCGACAGTCCGTCGAGATCGGGTTCAGTGACGAAGTGGGGATTGACAATAAAAGGGTCCCCTCGCTCTCGACGTCGGGTACTGCAGTTCTACGGGTGCATGAGTATGCCTCCTCAAGCACCCGGGCGTCAAAATAGAAGAAGTCCATGGAAGAACCAGAACGAGCAAAAGGTCGGCAGGAAACGGCAAGCAGATAGGAGAAGAGGGGGGAGAAAAACGAAACAGAAGGAAAAGGAAAAGGTGCCCAGCAGAATTGGAGAGGACGGCAGCAGGAGCACAAGGCTAGAAAAGGACAGAGGACTGTCCTAAGGAGCATCACACTCCAGCAGCCGCCCACGAAGCCCCCACACGGCGACAACGAGCTGAGCGGGGAGGGGGCAGAAAACCAGTAGTAGAAATTGATATGGGTGTTTCATTAGCAGTGACAGAGAATACTTAAACAAATATCTAATGAAAATCTCATCGACCTAACAAATTCACAAAGACCTGAAAGTTGTAGCATTAAACATTATTATAGATATCGTGAGGAGACATTCACATATGTGACTAATAGAGCAAGAACTCGGCAATGTGATGTTATAGTGGCCAGAATACGCCTGGGATATAGACGTATCTGGCAGCTTTCTCAAAACCCAAATGTCGAGTACACAATGTGTCAACTTTGTGAAAGAGAAAACATGCACTTACTTGAACATTATATTGTAGAATGTACCATATTGACTGACTTTCGCCCTCCTAGGCAGAGGTATGCTGAACTCTTTAACTACTATATGAGTAGTGGAACTCTTGATGATATATCGGACTTGTACCATAGATTGACCATTTAATGTATCAATTATACAATGTATGTATGTGATGTAACTATATAACCTGAGCTTGTAGAAGCATCTTAATCACCTTCGGTAGTTAAGTACTTAATTGCACACTAGTTCCTCTATCAGCTATCTCACCCTGTCAGAGTAAAAAGAGACAAATGTATGTGTATGTATATATATATATTGTGACGGGAAAGTGTAGATGGTAATGCAGTCTTCACTTTGGCTGATGTTAATCCCTAATCACATTTATAGAAAAAAAAAATGTTAACTGCTTGGCTGTTGTCTGTGGTAAAGTAAGGGAAGACACGCAAAACACATAGTATGAACAATGAAACTTTAATTAACTTAAAAACAAATTATGAATAAGACAATTCCTTGGCTATGTACAGTGCAAATTAACAAGTCAAAAAAATATAACATAAAAATAAGAACAGTGGTGACGTTACTCTACAAATTAAATAAAGACAGAAAAATGATTAAACAGGTGCTGAGAATATAGCGCTAGCTGAGAACATCCACCAATAAACAGAGCGTATATCAGTAGGTTATTACAGCTTGAGAGCACAGGATATTCTAACTTCAATGACTGGTTCAGGCCCAGACATTGGCTAGGTAGAGGGTGCAGTGGTGCAGACGTCGATTCACCAATCAGAAGCAGGCAGGCTGGAAATGGTAGTTTGGTGATTGGCGACGATGGAGTGGGGAGGGTGGAGAGTGAGTGTGATACGTTTGCGCCTGGCAAAACGTATTTGACACAATATTTACTACACCTGCTTGTAGTATTTAGATGTTTTAGATGTACTGAAGTAGCTTGATGGTAGGAAAGAGCAGGCCTAATCTCTCTTGAAGGAGATTATCGTAACAATATGTATATATATGTATGTATATATGTATATATGTATATATATATATGTGTGTGTGTATATCACGAAAATAAACACGTGATTAAGAATGTGACAATGTCAGACCACGGAGGAAAAATGAAACAGGAAATTTCCTTAAGTACTTTCGTATATTAAATACGAAAGTTTTTTAGTTTTTTTTTTTTAAGTTTTTTAGTTTTTTACCCATCACTCGATCTGTAAAATGACCTTCTGAAGATGTATTTAATATACGAAAGTACTTAAGGAAATTTCCTGTTTCATTTTTCCTCCGTGGTCTGACATTGTCATATATATGTGTGTGTGTATGTATATATGTATATATATATATATGTGTGTGTGTATGTGTGTATAAAGTATATGTGGAAGCTGATTAGAATTAAATTTCACCTTTGTAAATGCACATTAATGACACTATGTAAAAGACACATCGAACACTTTATGTAAGGTATACGTAAATCTATGTATCTATGTATTTACGTATGTAGGTTAGCTTAGCATTTTAAAAGCACTATACAATCACCTTTTGTGGTTGATTGTTCAATAAATCCCTGAACTACATGTTTAACAAATCTCTCACCCTGTCCATGGAGGACAGAAGAAAATGTATATATGCTGGTTAGCATTGTAAATGTGTGGCACGTCAGTGATAGAAAATAATAATAATAAAAATAACTAAGACAGGATCGAATATAGTTCAGGGCAAGGCCTCGGATTCCATAATGGTGAAGTTTAAGTAAGAGGTAGTTATGGTTTACAGTATCAAAGGCCTTTCTCAAGTCAATGAAGAGCCCAATTGGGAACTCATTTTGGTCAAGGGCTGAGTAGAATATATCAAGCAGACTAATAATGGCATGTATTTATTAGTGATTCAGAATTTGGAAAGCATAGCATATGTTCCTTGTACAATGTTTTTTATGTGTTCCTCTGGTGACAGTCTGCTATCAAGAACCTCCCGAATATCTCTTTCTATGTTAGTGTTCTTTAATTCCTTTCCACGTAATTTGTAGGTTGTTTGTGGCTTACTTTTTCCTATTCCACATTCCATAAAATGGTTTTTATTCATACTGAATTACATTTACCACATAGTGCTCAATACACTTTTTTGTCTAGGTTATTTTGAAGGTCATGACAATCGTTTTTGTTCTTTCTTGTTTTTCCTACCATAGACATAACCACACATTTAAAATGCTAACTAGCTTATATACAATTTCTTCTGTCCTTCATGGACAGGTTAGAGATCGGTTAAACATATAGTTCATTGATTCATTGAACAATCAACCACAGAATGTGATTATAGTGCTTTTAAAATGCTAATCTAACCTACATATATAAATACACAGATTTACGTCTGCCCTAAATAAACAGTGTTCGATGTGTCTTTTTACATAATGTCATAATGTACATTTACAAAGGTGAAATGCAATTCTGACCAGCTTCCACGTGTCCTGTATACACATAAACACATATATATACACATACATTTGTCTCTCCTACTCTGACAAGGTAAGATAGCTGCTATAAAAACTAGTGTGTTATTAAGCACTTAATGACTGAAGGTGATTAAAATGCGTTTATAAGCTTAGGTTATAGTTACATCACATATATTGCATAATTGATACACATGGTCAACCATAGGTAACGTTCTAAGTCTCTGATCCTCCCTAGTAGCTTAGCATCATCAGTAAACATGGTTTTTTGTAATTCTGTAACTTATGGTAGATCGTTCATGAAGACGATGAGCATTAATGGCGCTGGAACTGAACCCTAATACCAGTAACTGAAGTATTACTGGTACTCCACCAGTAACACTTCTTCATTCTGATACATTTCCTCAGATTACAGCCCTCAGCTTTTCTGGAAGTTAAAAAATGTTTCATCCATGTCAGCAATCTCCTTGTCACTCCTACAGCATAATCCAGTTTCCAGAACAGCTTCATGTGTGGAACTCTATCAAATACCACTGTTTGTAGGTCCAGATAAGCAGTCACCCCATCAATCTCTTTCCTGAAGAATTGATCTGGTTCTGTCATATAAATTAAGTAGAATTGTTAGACAGGATCTTCCTGCTCGGAAACTAAACTGTTTGTCTGTTATTGTATCATTTTTCTCCTGGTATTATTTTCACTAGTTTGTATTTTTCTCCTGTGCTTTAACTACCACACTTGTTAATGATAGGTCAATAATTTAGAAGGTGTGCATGTGAGTGTGTTTGTACGGGTAAGGCAATGCAGTCACTCTCGTGCGTGTGAGTGTATGAGAGCATGAGTGAGGTAGTAAGGCTCTCGTCTGCCTCTCATTTGTCTTCATCCGTAACAATAAAGTGACTTCCCCGAGAGTGCCTCAGAGTGCTCCGGGAGGCGTCGTTAACCTCGCCAGCGGTCAACAACACACTCTGTAAAACATGAAACGAGCGAACCTCTTCCATCATCATTATTATTTCAAACAAACAACAGCAATTCTTTTGCTCAAGTTTTGTCTCCCTCTCTGATGCAAACATTCACATTACACCACACATTAGACAACTGGCGGCTAGAAAGGCGGGCTCCAAGAGCTAGTGCTCGATCCTGCAGTCATAAATGGATGATAGTACAAACATACACACACGCACTCACACAGAGAGGCAGACTCCATACACGTTTTCAAATTATGATAGAGACTATAGGCTCAGGAATCTGAACATTAGTTGATTGAGGATTGAGAGGCGGGACCAAAGAGCCGAAGCTCCACCCACGCAAGCACAACTAGATGAACATACAAACACACACACATACACACACACACACACACACACACACACACACACACACACACACACACACACACACACACACACACACACACACACACACACACACACACAAAGGTCCCCCCCAGAAAAGAAGCAGGAGAGAGTCAGTTTCAGGGTGATGTACTCGAACATAGATGGGATCACAAGCAAGACAAGTGAACTAAGGGAAAGAGCACAAGAAGTTAACCCAGATGTAATCGGACTCACTGAAACAAAACTCTCTGGAATCATAACGAATGCCGTGTTTCCCCAGGAGTATACAGTAATAAGGAAAGAGAGGGAAGGTAGAGGAGGAGGCGGAGTGGCCCTACTCATGAGAAGGGAATGGAGTTTTAAGGAGATGGCCATCCCGGGCTGTGAGGAGTTCAGAGACTACATAGCAGGCACCATAACAATGGGAGGACCAAGAATAGTAGTAGCAGTAATATACAACCCTCCACCAAATGACAGGAGACCCAGTCAAGAGTATGAAAACAACAACAAGGCAGTTAACACTATAATTGAGAGGGCAGCCTCTGCTGCCTGTAGAAATAGATCCCACCTGCTCATCATGGGCGACTTCAATCACGGAAAGATTGACTGGGAGAACAAGGAACCGCATGGAGGCGAGGATACGTGGAGAGCCAAACTATTGGAGGTGGTGACAAGCAACTTTTTAACGCAGCATGTCGGAGAACCCACAAGGATGAGAGGCAATGACGAACCAGCGAGACTCGACCTAGTCTTCACTCTGAACGACTCCGACATAAGAGAAATCGGTTTTGAGGACCCAGTAGGAATGAGCGACCACAGTGTACTGGTGTTTGAGTACTTGATTGAAGAAGGGTTATTGAACTCGAGGAGGGATACCGAAACCAAAAGGTTAGCATACCGAAAGGGAAACTATGAGGGGATAAGAAAATTCCTAACAGATATAGCATGGGAAACAGAGCTCAGGGGAAAGACGGCCCAAGATATGATGGATTACATCACGCAGAAGTGCAAGGACGCAGCCAACAAGTTTGTCCCAGTCCAAAAGGAAAACAGAGAAATGAAGATGAGAAACCCATGGTTTAATCAAAGATGTAGGCTAGCTAAGCAGCAAAGCAAAAGGGCATGGAGAAACTATAGGAATAACAGGACACTGGAGAGCAGAGAAAGATACCAGAATGCCAGGAATGAATATGTCAGGATGAGAAGAGAGGCAGAAAGACAATACGAAAATGACATCGCAAGCAAGGCAAAGACTCAGCCTAAATTGTTGCATAGCCACATTAGGAGAAAAACAACAGTAAAGGAACAGGTTATGAGATTAAGGATAGGGGCGGAAGGATTCACTACAAATGACAAGGAAGTGTGTGAGGAATTGAATAAGAAATTCCAGGAGGTCTTCACCTTAGAACAAGGAGAAATTCCAGAGGTAAGTGAGGGAATAGCTAACCAGGAACCACTGGAAGAGTTTGAGATTACCAGTGGGGAAGTAAGGAAGTGTTTACTAGAGTTGGACGTGACGAAGGCTATAGGCCCAGATGAAATCTCCCCTTGGGTTCTAAAGGAAGGAGCAAGAGAACTGAGCCTACCACTCTCCATAGTGTATAACAAATCACTGGCAACAGGGGAACTGCCAGATATTTGGAAAGCAGCTAACGTAGTCCCGATATACAAGAAAGGGGATAGACAGGAGGCACTGAACTACAGGCCAGTGGCCCTAACCTGCATACCATGCAAGCTGATGGAGAAGATTGTGCGAAAAAAACTAGTGGAGCATCTGGAGCGAAGGAACTTTGTAACACAGCATCAACATGGGTTCAGGGATGGCAGGTCCTGCCTCACAGGGTTACTTGAATTCTACGACCAGGCAACAAAAATAAGGCAAGAAAGAGAAGGGTGGGCAGACTGCATATTTTTGGATTGTCAGAAAGCCTTTGATACAGTGCCACACAAGAGGCTAGTGCGAAAGTTGGAGATGCAGGCTGGAGTGAGAGGCAAGGTACTCCGGTGGATAGAGGAATACCTAAGCAACAGGAGACAACGAGTCTGTGTGAGGGGTGAGGTCTCAGATTGGCGAGACGTCACAAGTGGAGTCCCGCAGGGGTCAGTCCTTGGACCTATACTGTTTCTGGTATATGTAAATGATCTCCCAGAGGGTATAGATTCGTTCCTCTCAATGTTTGCCGACGATGCAAAAATTATGAGGAGGATTGAAACAGAGGATGACAGTAGGAGGCTACAAGATGACCTGGATAGACTGAGTGAATGGTCCAACAAATGGCTGTTGAAGTTCAACCCGAGTAAATGCAAAGTAATGAAACTAGGCAGTGGAAACAGGAGGCCAGGCACAGGATACAGAATAGGAGATGAAGTACTTAATGAAACAGACAGGGAGAAAGATCTAGGAGTTGATATCACACCAAACCTGTCTCCTGAAGCCCACATAAAGAGAATAACGTATGCGGCATATGCGAGGCTGGCTAACATCAGAACGGCGTTCAGGAACCTGTGTAAGGAATCATTCAGAATCTTGTACACCACATATGTAAGACCAATCCTGGAGTATGCGGCCCCAGCATGGAGCCCGTACCTTGTCAAGCACAAGACGAAGCTGGAAAAAGTCCAAAGGTATGCTACTAGACTAGTCCCAGAACTAAGAGGCATGAGTTATGAGGAAAGGCTGCGGGAAATGCACCTCACGACACTGGAAGACAGAAGAGTAAGGGGGGACATGATCACAACCTACAAAATCCTCAGGGGAATCGACCGGGTAAACAAGGATGAACTTTTCAACACTGGTGGGACGCGAACAAGGGGACACAGGTGGAAGCTGAGTACCCAAATGAGCCACAGAGACGTTAGAAAGAACTTTTTCAGTGTCAGAGTAGTTAGCAAATGGAATGCATTAGGAAGTGATGTGGTGGAGGCTGACTCCATTCACAGTTTCAAATGTAGATATGATAGAGCCCAATAGGCTCAGGAATCTGTACACCAGTTGATTGACGGTTGAGAGGCGGGACCAAAGAGCCAGAGCTCAACCCCCGCAAGCACAATTAGGTGAGTACACACACTCACACACAGGTAGCAGTAGGCCGCCGACGGTAGGAGACACACACAATTAGTGAGGTCCGCGGAAATGTGTCAATTTCTCGGGACATTGAAGGAGTATGGAGGCTAAATCATAGTATTTGGCCTCTCGCAGTGTGTAGCTAGCAGGGTGCAACATAGCATAGTCATATCGCCAGCGATAGTGTGAATAAACCAAAGTGGAGCTAGGGGCATCACCGGTGCATACACAGTGTGGAGGACAGTGTGGAGCGACCTGACCTGCCAGCCAGGTGGGACGAACTGCCGTGGAACTGCCTGATTGTGTTTGTTGGGTGGTGACTGTGATCAGTGGTACAGTAAATTAGTGAACTCTAACACAACGATAGAGTGACTGACTCCAGAGCTTTGTGTAGACAGAGAAGAACCACCATCATCAATCTACTAGCACTTAGTGAATCACCTAGTGGGAGGCAACGACGGATCACCATCGACATCCATACATCGTCATTACTCATCTGGTTGTGTGAGCGGGAGGCAGGCTGGTATGTACCCCTCTCTGGTCAATTAGTCAGGTGTACAGATTGAGGTAAAATATTATCAAATTCTTGTTCAGGATATCATATATATTTAAAAATCTCACAGAGGCTCATTTTAGGTAGAGATTAATGCTTACAGGAACTCGTGACACATGCATGCATGCAAGCACACGCACGCCCACGTACGTATGCACGCACATGTGCACACACACAAATACCTTTTGTGGAAAGGGATAGGACCTTACTATACTCCACCCCCCTCCCTCTTCCCCCCCCCCCCATCTGACCTGATCTATCCTGGTCGACATCTCCGCCCCCCCCCCAACCCCCAGTCCCCCGAATCCCCCATACACACACACTCTCCCCCTCCCCACTCTCTCCCTCTCCTTCTCTCACTCTCTCTCATTCTCTCTCTCTCCAATTCTCTATCTCTTTCCCTCTCTCTCTCTCTCTCCCTCCCCCATCCCGCTCTGCCCTCCTGACAAATCCTATCACGGCACAACTATAAGAACAGGGGCAAGCATTACAGCCAGAGGTACCAGGGGAACAGGGAAAAGTCAAGGTGACGAAATGAAGGAAATGTTTGCCCAGTTTCTGGAGGACATTAAGAGTGAGATGCAAGAAATGATGCAGGAAATGAAGAACGAAATAAGCAACCTGAAAAGAGAGCTGACTGCAGCAAAGGAGGAGATTAAAACTCTCAAAGAGAACGGTATTGAGGCTGAGACTCAGAAAATCATCCAGGGAGAAGGTGGTAATAGTATTTTGGAAGAGAATGCCACAATAAAAGCAACATTTGCAGAGATGCTAAAAACAAAATAACTCTGAAGTAATTTCTGCAGTGATGGAGGTAGCCATGAAAGCAGCCACCTCACAGGAAGTGGCACGCTCCACTAGCCAACTGCTGGAAAGGAAAAGATCAGTGGTTGCTGTGGGTATTAGAGAGCAGGAAGGCTCCAATAGGACAGAGTGGAATGACAAGGACAAAGCGGCAGTGAATGAAATACTGAAGGCACTAGACATGGAAGGGGCTGAGCATAGCATTGAGAAGGTTTTAAGGCTAGGATGGTACAACAAAGACCGAGACCGAGTGATAAAGATAGTGTTTGCAAACGAGAACACAAAGGAGAAGATTCTATCAAGGAAGAGCTCCCTGAAAAATGTGGGATAATTAAAAAATGTATACCTCCAGAGAGACATGACGAGGGAGGAGAGAGCCATGGCGGCAGAAGCAAGGAAGAGGCGCAGGGCGAGAGGGGAAAACCAGGAAGTCACAGCTCCCAACACAACACCCCCAGAGGCGAGGGGGGAACCCACAACCAGCTAGCCAGTAACACCAGCGGGGAGAACAACCCCGCCACCCTCCTCTGCATAGAAAACCCCCCTACCCCAAACCCTCCCTGCCCCCACTCAAATGTTCAGCCAAATCTCCTTCTCCCCACACCCAATCCCCACCTTTCTACCCCTCCCCTCCTCCCGTGGAGTCCCCCCTCCACCCATTCCTTTCTGTCCTCCCTCCCCTTTCACCCCTTACCCTCCTTGTCCGTCCCCCTTCATTGGATCCCCCGCCCCTGATCCCAGTATCCTCTGAGACCCTGTTATCCACCTCACAGATCCTCACAGATCCTCACACCCATGGAACAGCTTCTCCCACCAGCAGAACACTCACCAAGGAGGCGATTTGAGAAGGGACAGAAGAAAGTGAGCCTCAAAGCAATGTACACTAACATAGATGGAATTACAAATAAAGTAAATGAGCATGGAGAACGGGTACTAGAGGAAAACCCAGACATAATAGCCCTCACAGAAAACAAAGTTAACGAAAACGATAACAAATGCAGTGTTCCCAAAGTACTATTATGTTCTGAGGAAAGAGAGGGAAGGAAGAGGTGGTAGTGGTGTAGCTCTGCTGGTAAGAAAAGGCTGGGATTTTGAGGAGATGGTTATTCAGGGCTGTGAAGGTTTCAGTGACTACATAGCAGGTACCATAACAACTGGTGGGAAAAAAAATTATAGTCGTAGTCATATACACCATATAGTCATATACACTACTATATACGTAGTTTATACACCACCAAATGACAGAAGACCCAGACAGGAATATGATAGAAACAACATGGCCACCATTAACATAATAGAAAGGGCAGCTTCTGTTGCTAGCAGGAATGGATCTGGACTACTAATTAAGGGAGACTTCAACCATGGAAGATAGATTGGAAGAACAGAGACCCGCATGGAGGACCAGGAACATGGAGAGCTAAGCTGCTGGACGTGGCAACAAGAAACTTTCTAAGCCAGCACATCAAGGAACCAACAAGAATGAGAGAAGAAGATGAACCAGCAATGCTTGATTTGATATTTACCCTAAATGAGTGGGATATAAGGGAAGTTAAGATGGCAGCGCCCTTGGGAATGAGTGATCACAGTGTATTGAACTTTGAGTACCTGGTAGAGGTAGGAATTATCTCCCCTAAAAAAGAACTAGGAATTAAAAGGCTGGCATACCGAAACGGGAATTATGAACAGATGAGAAGTTTCCTAAGGGAAATACCTTGGGACACAGACCTCAGAGATAAGTCTGTACAAGGTATGATGAACTATGTTACCCAAAAGTGTCAGGAGGCAGTAAACAGGTTCATCCCAGCCCAAAGGGAAAAATCCGAGAAGCAACAGAAGAATCCGTGGTATAATAGGGCATGTATGGAAGCGAAGAAACTGAACAAAAGGGCGTGGAGGAACTTCCGGAATAACAGAACACCAGAAAGCAGAGAGAGATACCAGAGAACCAGGAATGAGTACGTCAGGGTGAGAAGAGAAGCAGAGAAAAGTTTTGAAAATGATATAGCAAACAAAACCAAGACCAAACCAAAGCTACTCCACAGTCACATCAGAAGGAAAACAACAGTGAAAGAACAGGTATTGAAACTTAGAACTGGCGAGGACAGGTATACAGAGAATGACAAAGAGGTGTGTGAAGAACTCAACAAGAGGTTCCAGGAGGTCTTCACAATAGAACAAGGTGAGGTCACTGTGCTTGGAGAAAGGGAGGTAAATCAGGCGGCCTTGGAAGAGTTCGAAATTACGAGAGAGGGGGTCAAGAGACACCTGATGGATCTGGATGTTAGAAAGGCTGTTGGTCCAGACGGAATCTCACCATGGGTACTGAAAGAGTGTGCAGAGGCACTTTGCTTGCCACTCTTCATAGTGTATAGTAAGTCACTGGAGATGGGAGACCTACCAGAAATATGGAAGACGGCGAATGTGGTCCCAATATACAAAAAGGGTGACAGACAAGAGGTACTGAACTACAGGTCAGTGTCCGTGACTTGTATACCATGCAAGGTGATGGAGAAGATCGTGAGAAAAAACCTGGTAAAACATCTGGAGAGAAGGGACTTTGTGACAAATCGCCAACATGGGTTCAGGGAGGGTAAATCTTGCCTGACTGGCTTAAGAGATTTCTACGACCAGGTGACAAAGATTAAGCAAGAAAGAGAGGGCTGGGCGGACTGCATTTTCTTGGATTGTCGGAAAGCCTTTGACACAGTACCGCATAAAAGGCTGGTACATAAGCTGGAGAGACAGGCAGGTGCAGCTGGTAAGGTGCTCCAGTGGATAAGGGAGTACCTTAACAATAGGAAGCAGAGAGTTATGGTGAGGGGTGAGACCTCCGATTGGCGTGAAGTCACCAGTGGAGTCCCACAGGGCTCTGTACTCGGTCCTATCTTGTTTCTGATATATGTAAATGATCTCCCGGAGGGTATAGATTCATTTCTCTCAATGTTTGCAGACGATGCCAAAATTATGAGAAGGATTAAGACAGAAGAGGACTGGTTGAGGCTTCATGAAGACCTAGACAAGCTGAAGGAATGGTCGAACAAATGGTTGTTAGAGTTTAACCCAAGCAAATGTAATGTAATGAAGATGGAGTAGGGAGCAGGAGGCCAGATACAAGGTATCATCTGGGAGAGGAATTTCTTCAGGAGTCTGAGAAAGAAAAAGACTTGGGGGGTTGATATCACGCCAGACCTGTCTCCTGCAGCACATATCAAGAGGATAACATCAGCGGCATATGCCAGGCTGGCCAACATACGAACGGCATTCAGAAACTTGTGTAAATAATCATTCAGAACTTTGTATACCACATATGTCAGGCCAATCCTGGAGTATGCAGCCCCAGCATGGAGTCCATATCTAGTCAAGGATAAGACTAAACTGGAAAAGGTTCAAAGGTTTGCCACCAGACTAGTACCCGAGCTGAGAGGTATGAGCTACGAGGAGAGACTACGGGAATTAAACCTCACTTCGCTGGAAGACAGAAGAGTTAGGTCACCACATGATCACCACATTCAAGATTCTCAAGGGAATTGATAGGGTAGATAAAGACAGGCTATTTAACACAAGGGGCACACGCACAAGGGACACAGGTGGAAACTGAGTACCCAAATGAGCCACAGAGATATTAGAAATAACTTTTTTGTGTCAGAGTGGTTGACAAATGGAATGCATTAGGAAGTGATGTGGTGGAGGCTGACTCCATGCACAGTTTCAAGTGTAGATATGACAGAGCCCAATAGGCCCAGGAATCTGGGGGTTGGGCGTTGATATCATGATCTAATATCAGATCTGGGGGTTGATATCACACCGAACCTGTCCCCAGAGGCCCACATCAAAAGGATACCATCAACGGCATATGATAGACTGGCCAACATAAAAACTGCCTTCAGAAACTTGTGTAAGGAATCGTTCAGAACCCTGTATACCACTTATGTCAGACCAATCCTGGAATATGCAGCTCCATCCTGGAGTCCATACTAGTTAAGACAAAGTTAGAGAAGCTTCAACGGTATGCCACCAGACTCATCCCGGAACTGAGAGGAATGAGCTACGAGGAAAGGCTAAAGGAGCTGAACCTCAAGTCCCTGGAAAACAGAAGAGTAAGGGGAGACATGATAACCACCTACAAAATTCCCAGGGGAATTGACAGGGTGGACAAAGACAGACTCCTCAGCACGGGTGGGACACGAACAAGAAGACACAGGTGGAAACGTAGTACCAACATGAGCCATAGAGACGTTAAAAAGAATTTTTCAGTGTCGGAGTAGTTAATAAATGGAATGCTCTCGGAAGTGATGTGATGGAGGCTTACTCCATACACAGTTTCAAATATAGGTATGATAGAGCCCAGTAGGCTCAGGAATCTGTACACCAGATGATTGATGGTTGAGAGGCGGGACCAAAGAGACAAAGCTCAACCCCCGCAAGCACAACTAGGTGAGTGCAACTAGGTGAGTACAGCACACACACATACAGACTTACCTCAAGTCAAGTCAAAGGTCTAGGGAGGGTGGACACAGGCGCCGTGCCCATCAGAAAGTATTCATAATTCGGGACATCAGAGGGATACAGAGGAAAATCGTTGCGTTGTGATATTACGAAGTGTAACACATTGATTAGAAAATAGCAATTTTATGGATTGTGCCCGGTAGTGCAAATTAGACAAGATCAGGGGTTCGATATCAGTGCCACGGCAGGCACGTTGCCCCCCACCGCTCAGTCAGAGTGTACATAACTAGATGTGATAGTGAAGATCAAAGCAAATGGCAGCGACGTGGACATTAATTAGCATGCCTACAGGGACGTAATCAAGAGACAAGAGTGCTTCTCAACACCTAGTTGTGCTGTGGGATGTTGACCTGTTGGTAATTACCTCATTTCTTCTTCACACCCCTCAACCCTCCCTTCCCCCTGCTATCGCCTGTCCCCAAGCCCTCTTTCCTCTTCAGCTCCCCGCCCTATCCCTCCAAGCCCTCCCTCCTGGCGTAACCCCCCCCCCTCCAAGCCTCCCCATCTCCCACACTTCCCCAAGCCTCCCCCCTCTCATCCCCCCCAAGCCTCCCCCTCTCACCCACCCCCAAGCCTCCCCCTCTCCCCCACCCCCTATGCCCTCTCTTCTCCCCCACCCCCTATGCCCTCTCTTCTCCCCCCCACCCCCAAACCCTCCCTCCTCCACCTCCCTCCTCATACCAGATCCTCCCAGCCCCCGCACACCCCCAGATCCCTCAGGTCTCCCTTCCTTGGCCACTCCCATCCTGGACCCTCCCTGTTTCCCTGCTTCTGGGGAATCAACAGAAACTGAGGAAGGACGGAAGAGAGTCAGTTTCAGGGTGATGTACTTGAACATAGATGGGATTACAAGCAAGGCAAGTGAACTAAGGGAAAAGGCACAATAAGTGAACCCAGATGTAATCGGACTCACAGAAAGAAAACTATCAGGAGCCATAACAAATGCTGTGTTTCCCCAGGACTACACTGTCCTGAGGAAAGAGAGAGAAGGAAGGGGAGGAGGCGGAGTGGCCCTTCTAATAAGAAAAGAATGGAATTTCAAGGAGTTGGTTATCCCAGGCTGCGAGGGATTCAGAGACTACATAACAGGCCCCATGACAATGGGAGGACCAAGAGTAGTAGTAGCAGTGATATATAACACTCCACCAAATGACAGAAGACTCAGGCAAGAGTATGACAACAACAACAACAACATGGCAGTTAACACTATAATTGAGAGGGCAGCCTCTGCTGCCTGTAGAAATAGATCCTCTGCTCATCATGGGGGACTTCAATCACGGAAGGATAGACTGGGAGAACAATGAACCGCATGGAGGTGAGGATACATAAATGGTTAAACTGTTGATGGTGGCGACAAGAAACATTTTAAGCCAGCATGTCCGGGAACCCACAAGGATGAGAGGAAACGATGAACCAGCGAGACTTGACCTAGTCTTCACTCTGAACGACTCCGACATAAGGGAAATCGATTTTGAAACCCAAGTATGGCTGAGCGACCACAGTGTACTGACGTTTGAGTATCTGGTTGAAGAAGGGTTATTGAACTCGAGGAGGGGTACTGAAAACCAAAGGGCGGCATTCTGAAAGGGAAACTATGAGGAGATAAGAAAATTCCTAACATATATAACATGGGAAACAGAGCTCAGGGAAAAGACGGCTCAAAACATGATGGACTACATCACGCAGAAGTGTTAGGAGACAGCAGACAGGTTTTGTCCCGGTCCAAAAGGAAAACAATGAAATGAAGAGGAGAAAGCCATGGTTAAATCAGAGATGTTGGCTAGTTAAGCAGAAAAGTAATATGACATGGAGAAACTATAGAAATAACAGGACACTTGAGAGCAAAGAAAGATACCAGAGAACCTGGAATGAATATGTCAGGTTGAGAAGAGAGGCAGAAGGGCAATACGAAAATGACATCGCAAGCAAGGATAAGACTCAACCTAAATTGCTACACAGCCACATCAGGAGAAAAAAACAACAGTAAAGGAACAGGTAATAAAACTGAGGGTAGGGGCAGACAGATTCAAACGACAGGGAAGTGTGCGAGGACCTGAATAAGAAATTCCAGGTCTTCACATTAGAGCTAGGAGAAGTTCCGGAGATAAGAGAGAGAATAGTTAACTAGAAAGCTCTAGAAGAGTTTGCGATTACCAGTGGGGAAGTAAGGAAACTTTTGCTAGAGTTGGATGTGACAAAGGCAATAGACCCAGATGGAATCTCCCCTTGGATACTAAAGAAAGGAAGGAGCAGAAGCACTCTCCATAGTATATAACAAATCACTGGTAACAGGGAAACTGCCAAGAATTTGGAAGGTGGCTAATGTAGAAGTAGGTGGTAGTAGGTGGCTAATGTAGTATCACCCTCCCGATATACAAGAAAGGGGATAGACAGGAGCACTGAACTACAGGCCAGTGTCCCTTACTTGCATACCATGCAAGCTGATTGAGAAGATTGTGTGAAAAAAGCTAGTGGAACATCTAGAGCGAAAGAACTTTGTAACACAGCATCAACATTGGTTCAGGGGTGGCAAGTCCTGCCTCACAGGATTAATTGAATTCTACGACCAGGCAACAAAAATCAGGTAAGAAAGAAAGGGGTGGGCATATTTTTGAATTGCCAGAAAGCCTTTGACACAGTACCACACAAGAGATTAGCAAAAAAGCTGGAGATGCAGGCAGGACTGAAAGGGATGGTACTCCATTGGATAAGGGAATACATAAGCAACAGAAGACAGCGAATCACTGTGAGGGGTGAGGTCTCAGATTGGCGAGACGTCACCGGTGGAGTCACGCAGGGTTCAGTCCTTGGACATATACTGTTTCTGATATATGTAAATGATCTCCCAGAGGGTATAAAATCGTTCCTCTCATTGTTTGCTGATGATGCAAAAATTATGAGGTGGATTAAAACAGATGAAAATAGTAGACTACAAGTTGACCTATACAGACTGAATGAATAGTCCGACAAATGGCTACTAAAGATCAACCAGAGTAAATGCAAGGTAAGGAAACTAGGCGGTGGAAACAGGAGGCGAGATATAGGATACAGAATAGGAGATGAAGTACTTCGTGAAACGGACAGAGAGAAAGATCTTGGAGTTGATATCACACCAAACCGGTCTCCTGAAGCCCACATAAAATGAATTACATTTTTGAGATATATACAAGAGTTGTTACATTCTTGTACAGCCACTAGTACGCGTAGCGTTTCGGGCAGGTGACGTTTCGGGCAGGGCGTTTCGGGCATCGGAGGCGTATGCGAGGCTGGTTAACATCAGAACAGCCTACAGGAATCTGCGTCAGGAAACATTCAGAACCTTGCATACCATATATGTAAGACCAATCCGGGAGTATGCAGCCCCAGCATGGAGCCAGTACCCTGTCAAGCACAAGGCGAAGCTGGAAAAAACTCAGAAGTATGCCACTAGTCTAGTCCCGGAACTATGAGGCATGAATTACGATGAAAGGCTGCGTGAAATGCACCTCACGACACTAGAAAACAGAAGAGTAGGGGAAGACATGATCACTACCTACAAAATTTTCAGAGGAACTGACAGAGTAGATAAGGATAAATTGTTTAACACAGGTAGAACATGAACAAGGGGACACAGGTGGAAACTGAGTACCCAAATGAGCCACTGTGACGTTAGAAAGAGTTTTTTTCAGTGTCATAGTAGTTAACAGATGGAATGTATTAGGCAGTGATGTGGTGGAGGCTGACTCCATACACAGTTTCAAATGTAGATATGATAGAGCCCAGTAGGCTCAGGAATCTGTACATCAGTTGATTGACAGTTGAGAGGCCAGACCAAAGAGCCAGAGCTCAATCCCCCCAAGCACAACTAGTTGAGAACAACTAGGTGAGAACACACACACACACACACACACACACACACACACACACACACACACACACACACACACACACACACACACACACACACACACACACACACACACACACACACACCTGTGGTGTGTGGCGCCGGTGGCTGTGTGGACAGTACGCTGGACACATAGTCCTGTGACCCGGGATCGATTCCCGGCGCCGCCAAGAAACAAAATGGGCAGTTTCTTTCATCCTGATCTCCCTGTTACCTAGCAGTAAATAAGTACCTAGGAGTTAGACAGCTGTTACAGGCTGCTTCCTGGAGGTGTGTGTGAAGGGAAAATAATTTAGTTAGTAGTTAGTACCAGTTGATTGATTGACAGTTGAGAGGCAGGCCGAAAGAGCAGAGCTCAACCCCCCGCAAGCACAACTAGGTGAATACAACTAAGTGAATACAACTTGGTGAATACACACATACACACACACACACACACACACACACACACACACACACACACACACACACACACACACACACACACACACACACACACACACACACACACACACACACACACACACACACACACACACACACACACGAGGACAGGATACGTGGAGAGCCAAACTGCCAAACTACTGGAGATGGTGACTAGAAACTTCTTAACCCAGCATGTCAGAGAACCCACAAGGATGAGAGGAAATGACGAACCAGCGAGACTCGACCTGGTCTTCACCCTGAACGATTCTGACATAAGAGAAATCGGTTTTGAGGCCCCAGTAGTAATGAACGACCACGGTGTATTGGTGTTTGAGTACCTGATTGAAGAAGGGTTATTGAACTCGAGGAGGGATACCGAAACCAAAAGGTTAGCATACCGAAAGGGAAACTATGAGGAGATAAGAAAATTCCTAACAGATATAGCATGGGAAACAGAGCTCAGGGAAAAGACGGCCCAAGATATGATGGACTACATCACGAAAAAGTGAAAGGACGCAGCAAACAAATGTGTCCCAGCCCAAAAGGAAAACAGTGAAATGAAGATGGGAAACCCGTGGTTTAATCAGAGATGTAGGCTAGCTAAGCAGCAAAGTAAAAGGGCATGGAGAAACTATAGGAATAACAGGACACTGGGGAGCAGAGAAAGATACCAGAATGCCAGGAATGAATATGTCAGGAATATAAGAGAGGCAGTAAGACAATACGAAAATGACATCGCAAGCAAGGCAAAGACTCAGCCTAAATTGCTGCATAGCCACATCAGGAGAAAAACCACAGTAAAAGAACAGGTTATGAAATTAAGGATAGGGGCGGAAGGATTCACTGCAAACGACAAGGAAGTGTGTGAGGAACTGAATAAGAAATTCCAAGAGGTCTTCACCTTAGAGCAAGGAGAAATTCCAGAGATAACAGAGGGAATAGTTAACCAGGAACCACTGGAAGAGTTTGAGATTACCAGCGGGGAAGTAAAGAAGTGTTTACTAGAGATGGATGTGACAAAGGCTATAGGCCCTGATGGAATTTCCCCTTGGATACTAAAGGAAGGAGCAGAAGAACTGTGCCTGCCACTCTCCATAGTGTATAAAAAATCACTGGCAAGAGGGGAACTGCCAGAAATTTGGAAAGCAGCTAACGTAGTCCCGATATACAAGAAAGGGGATAGACAGGAGGCTCTGAATTACAGGCCAGTGTCCCTAACCTGCATACCATGCAAGCTGATGGAGAAGATTGTGCGAAGAAAGATAGAGGAACATCTGAAAGAACTTTGTAACACAGCACCAACATGGATTCAGGGATGGCAGGTCCTGCCTCACAGGGTTACTTGAATTCTACGACCAGGCAAGAAAGAGAAGGGTGGGCAGACTGCATATTTTTGGATTGTCAGAAAGCCTTTGATACAGTGCCACACAAGAGGCTAGTGAAAAAGCTGGAGATGCAGGCTGGAGTGAAAGGGAAGGTACTCCGTTGGAAACAGGAGTACCTAAGCAACAGGAGACAACGAGTCAGTGTGAGGGGTGAGGTCTCAGATTGGCGAGACGTTACGAGTGGAGTCCCGCAGGGGTCAGTCCTTGCACCTATACTGTTTCTGATATATGTAAATGATCTCCCAGAGGGTATAGAATCGTTTCTCTCAATGTTTGCCGATGATGCAAAAATTATGAGGAGGATTGAAACTGAGGATGATAGTAGGAGG